>NW_017728916.1:24696513-24703853 GCF_001723895.1 Crocodylus porosus
ATGGAAGCCAAAGCCTTCCTGATAACACCAGCGCCGCAGTCTTTGGTTCACCGCGTGGATCCTCCTCTCCCTCCTCAGCCCATAGCCCGAGACTGGGAGGATCAACGAAAACATCACCTGAGCTCCCAGACCCCTAAGCCCCACTCCCAACTCCCTGTAGCGCCTCATGACCTGGCCGGGGTCATCTTTTTCCTAATATACTGGTTCATTCATAACATAATATTCAATCTCCAGGCTGAGCAGACCTTGTACCTTAATTGCATAAAAGTCAGCAGTAGGTTCATGAAATTGTTAGCTAAAATAATGTGAATACTAACATAATGGTGGGAAGCTGAGTACATACCAAGTACAGTGTGCTTTTCACCCCTGTTGTAACAAATTGGCGCAAGTTCAATAAAACTATATAGGGGTACATGTTGTAGCTGTGTTGATTTAAGGACATAGGATTTACCCAAAGAACTTTGTCTGCCATAAGACTATATACATATTTTTTGGCTTTCTAATGCATGAAGTAGCATCTCAACATTTGCATTAGTAATGAAGCTTCTCATTCATCTGAAATTGTACTATGAGAGGACCAGAAAATTTTAGGCAAGGTCCTACTTCTCCCAGCCCCCCAGGGACCCAAATGACCAGAGCCTTGTGAACAGAATGCTCAAACAGGCATGCTTCTAGGCCTGGCATGTGGGTTAGTGCAGGAGTTTATGCAGGAGGGTGGGTAGGAGGGGCACAAGGCCCTAGGCAGTGAGCCTCATGGGGGCAGTTGTCAGAGTAGTAGCCAAACTACTACTGGTGCAATGATGGGTGGAATGAGTCACACTCCGAGATTCCCCCCTGCGGCTGGATCCCTCCTCTCTTGTACTTTTGAGGCCTCCACCCATATGGAACCCATGGTTCTGGCCTCCATTCAGAGATTATCTCTACTGCACCACTAGTGCAGTTGCATCCAACTAAAGTCAGTGAAGCTGTTGCCAACTGCTTTTAGTAGAGAAACTACTTCACCTTCTACTTTCCTGGATATAAAGTGGTCAGTGATCAAAATGTCACATGTCAGGATCAGCAAGCTAAGGAGTTCCAGATCATGACAATCATAAGCAGTAGGGTAATCAAGGCTTGGAGCCTGGGGTAGCTACCAGGCCATGGACTTTGGGCCAGGGGCATGCTGGCAAAAAAATAATAGCTGCCACCACAGCCATCTGATAATGCTGGTGGCAGCTGTGAGTCACTGCTGACTCTGTGTATCACTGCTGTCCAGGATGCCTTGCTACCTTGCTTTGCCCCCGGTCACAAGCTCTATTTTAAATATTCATTTTTTTCCTATTTCTTTCATAAAACAACAACTGCAACAAAATGCCCAAGAGATTGTATAGAATTTTCTAGCTTTGAAACTATAAAACTGAAATGTAGCATAGATAGTATTATAGTCTTCACTGAAATTTCTCACTTGCCATTTAGGTGCTTATGCACAATTGATTACTGTAGTATCTGACTGTACTAAAAATCAGTTCCACTCTCAGGGTTGTATGTGTACTGTTTTCTAACCTACATTTGTATAAATGTTATTAAGGCATGCACCTTCACATTCTTCTGAATTTTAAATTGAAAGTACATGTTAATAGTGTGAAGACTATGGTTTAAGACAAAAGTTTTCAACCTCAGCCCAGTATTTTGGGACATCTGGTAGTTGATTTAGAAACCTTAGTTGTACATTGGATTATTTTTTTGCATGCAATTTTTGTTCTTAATGTATTTTTTTAGTTCCTGGAAACTGATTTTGAAAAGGTACCCCGCATTTTCTGAACTCTTTCTTTTACATATAAAAATTCTGTCACTTATACCTAATATCACTTTTATTACATGCTAGAGGATAAAATGTATTAAGAAACTTTTTAAAACTCATTGGTAATGAAATGCACTGTAAACTGAAGTGACTAATAGAATGATCTATGATGCATCGCAGCAGCAGAAATACATTAGCATAAGAAGATTATAAAAATATTTTTGAAGCCACCATTAAAAACAATCTGCTTATGTAGGGTTTTTTTTTTAAGTAAAAGCTGTTACTATGACAGATAGCTGTCAGTGGATGCCAGTTTTGTTCACTTTGTGTGATCAGATGTTAAAAACGTGGCTCTTTTAATTTTTTTCTCCATGCTTGTCAAATTAGTTTTGCTTTCAAGAACTTCTGAGGTAGAAATTATGCTCAGGTTTCCTTCAGTTAATGGTGCAAGTGAAATGAGAGAAAGTGGATAAATGTAGGTCTATTCAGGTGTGACCGCTGAGCTGCGATTCCCCGTTCTCGGGGGGTTCTAGTCCTGTAGGTAGATGACACTACTCTCTTGGGACCGCTTCGGTATCAGAGCAGCTCTCTCTCACCTCAGTCCCCGACCTTGTTCTCTCCCACCTCGACTTGATGTTCTACACTGTTAAGATTGGTTCATGGTACACTCCGTGGCCCAGGTCCCTCGGCGGTCACATCATGGGGCTCCGCCACCCCTGCACCCCAGCCTCATGCCGCCTCTAATGCATTTTGCCTCTGCGGATCTGGCTCCTCGATGGTGGAGTACTATTACCTTTCCACCTGTCCTACCCCTGTTGTCATGCCCGCCGACCAGCTTAATCCCCAGTCCTTCTTGACTTCTCCCTGTTTGACCCTGTAGAAGGTCGCAGCACAGGTTCGGCCTCACCAAAGCACCAACGACCCTCTTTCTATGCAGGTGCTACCTTAGCTATCCCAGCTGGGCATCCAACATCACAACACCAAACAATATGGACATAAAGACCCGCTACCCATGCTGGGCATCCTATCTGGGCCTCCCCGGCCCCTCTGGGCTGTTCTTGGCCCCTAGTATCCCTAGTGCCACTACGGCTCCATGGCACTGTGGCTTGACGGCGTTCCCCGCCCTGACTACACCCCCTCAGGGCTCTCCTGGGTCTTCGCCCCCTTTGTGTAGCCGAGTCTCTGCACCGTCACCCCGGCACCCCACCTATGGGTTCCACTGTCTTCGGGCTTGTGTTCCTTCGCGTCAGCCACGGCCTCACTTCCCGCTCCTCCTCTATTTGAAGCAGCTTCCAGCCACGCTGCCCACCTCCGCTCCTTCGGAGCCACGCCATCGTCCGACGCTGCCACCTTCCTCTCCAATGGAGCTGGCGGTTGCTCCTTCCTGGGGTTCTCCGCTCCTCCACCAGCGGAGCCGATAATTGCTCTGTCCTAGGGATATCCGCCCCTTCTGTGGCCGCAGCTGCCGCTTTTAACTTCCCCAGCTGGGCATCCTCCCGTGACGTCACCGGCTGGCCGCACCTGTATAAACAGGCGGCTGACGTGCCACGCGGGTCTTCCCTGCTGCATCGCGTGCTCCTCCTCGGGTTCTGCAGGTAAGCCCCGTTTACTAGTTGTCTCCCTGGAACATCAGGATAACTCAGTTTAGAAGACCTTCTGTCCAAGCATCTTGCTGCAAACCTTACTAGTTTGTAGCTTGTTTTGAGGCAGGAGCTAATCAGTAGTACCCAGCAACATTTATCCCCCATTAAACACTTCTTGTCTTCTGGAATTTGCAGTCAGCTGCTGGTGAGTTATAATGTCTAGCATAACAGCAGAACACAGCATGCTTTCATGACAGACTGGCTTTGTAGTTCTTTTAGGGGGTTGTATAGATAAGAAATGGACTAGGATTTAAATTAATGACTTCCGTTTTCTCCTTGCAAGTAATTTTCAAATAGATAAAAACCGCAGAGAAGAGAAATTGATGGAGTATCAATACTATATTCATACAAGGCAGAGAAATAGCTGGTTAAAGTTCATTGTGGAGGCTCAGTTCTGGTAGAGTAATAAATGCCATTAACATAGAGTGATTTAATTACTTGGTATAATAATAAAATATAAAATTGCAACAGTGAATGCAGGGGAAAAAGCCTCTTGCATGAGATGATTTGACTTAATTTATGATCAGTATCTGATCTGGAATTCTACCATCTCATCCAAAGTTATTTTTATTATCCATACTTACTGCTTCCTTTGTGAGGCAAAACATAGTGAATTTTGTGTGTGTATGTGTTGGGCTATTACATGTGCTTCTCCCTTCCTGGTACCCTGAAGCATGGCTGAAACTCCTTGAATGGAAGGCCAGACCTGGGCATTGCTCCCCACATACTTATTTGGCAGGCCAGGCATATTTTACTGTAGAAGCCTGTTCTGGAATGAGTTCTTCAAGAATCATTAATTCCTCTTTTGTGATTCCTGTAACCCTGAAGGAATGGAATGGAATCAAGTGCATGTGATGAGAGTGGACAATGGCAGTTCAGTTCCTTGGAGAGCACTCGCACCAAGGGAGGAAAGGCCCTCCATTAGCAGAAATAGACATAAATTAGGGACTTTTTTTGGTTTTGGTAAAGCTTTGAACCTTACCTTGTTTCCACACCAGTCTTTCTGCCCTTCCTCCCAGTAAGTTCTGGAACCTCTCCTGTAGGAAGGGGGAATGCAAAAAGCTATATGGCTTTTCCAGCAGACCTAACCACTCTCTCTGCTCATTTTTCCATGGGAACAGAGAATCAAGTTTAGCATACCCAAGTCATTTCTTCACCGTTTTGTCAGAAAATGAATTGACTCGCATCTATTATTCACTAATCCAATGGGTATTAAGGCAGACTTTGTCCTGAGCCTGAGAAAATAACTCATCTACTGTAGTTAGATCCAATTCTCTTATGTCTGAATAATATATTTCCACATACTTAAAGGCAAGGGGGTCAATGCAACTTCTCAGAGCTCATGAAGAGTTAAGATTAGAGAAATATTTATGATTTTGGTCTTTTAATAAAACAGTCATTGAGTAACAGGCAACACTTACAGAAACATCCTTTTAAAATTAGGTTGATCTTTCTCTTTGATTACCAGACATATTAGGTTATTAACACATGCATGTGAATGATGCTTAAATGCTTACCCACAAATATTACAATGGCTATGTCAAATACAAAAAAAATCCAATGGTTAAATTTAGGTTTTGTTAGCTAGATACTTAAAAGCTCCACAGAAGGCTTTCCCCTGTATGTAGGATTCATAAGGCCTAAAAAAACCACTAGCCGTAAGGGCCAAGTAGAGACATTACATTAGAAACCTGTCTATACCTGTAACAGAACAGAACAGAAATTTGGCACACTAAACTAGACTATTCCCATAACAGAAGAGAAGTTTAGCACACACAGACTTGTTTAAAAATACAGAACCCAGGCTAAGATTTACACCCCCCCACATGCACAAAGGGTGAATGTGTGTTCTGTTCTCTACGAATCTAAACTATACCACTTACAGAAAGCATGTACATTAGTTTGATTCTGCCTCAGCCTTTTTTAATGTCTGTACCTAGCCAGGGAGTCTATGTGTTCCAGAGATTTAGAATCATAGTATCATAGAAAATGAGGGTTGGAAGGGATATCGGGAGGTGATCTAGTCCAACCACCTGTTCAAAGCAGGACCAGGCCCAATTAGATCATTCCAGCCAGGGCTTTGTCTAGCCAGGTTTTAAAAACCTCCAAGAACGGAGATTCTACCACCTCTCTAGGTAACCTGTTCCACTGGTCCACCACCCTCATAGTGAGAGAGGTTTTCCTAATATCCACCCTAAACTTCCCATGGTGCACCTTGAAACCATTGCTCCTTGTTCGGTCATCTGCCACCACTGAAGACAGTCTAGTTCCATCCTCTCTGAAACCACCTTTCAGGTAGAAGACGACTGCTATTAAATCCCCTCTCAGTCTTCTCTTCTGCAGACTAAATAAGCCCAGTTCCCTAAGCCTCTCCTTAGAAGTCGTGTGCCTCAGTCCCCTCACCATTTTTGTTGCCCTCCAATGGACTTTCTTCAATTTATCCACGTTTTCTGTACTGAGGGACACAAAACTGGGCACAACGCTTGAGATGTGGCCTCACCAGTGCAGAATAGAGGGGAATAATTACTTCCCTCAATCTACTGGCAACACTCCTACTAATGTAACCCAGTATGCTGTTAGCCTTCCTTGCAACAACGGAATATTGTTGACTCATATCCAGCTTATTGTCCACTGTAACCCCCAAGTCCTTTTGTGCAGAGCTAATAGTTAGCCAGCTGGTCCCAAGCCTGTATAGTGTATCCCAAGTGGTGCATAGGATTCTTCTTTCCTAAGTGTAGGACTCTGCGCTTGTCCTTGTTGAACCTCATGAGATTTCTTTTGGCCCAATCTTCCAATTTGTCTAGGTCTCTCTGAATCCTAACCTCCAGCATATCTACTACTCCTGCAGCTTGTGTCATCTGCAAATTTGCTGAGGGTGCACTCCATCCCATCTTCCCAATCGTTAATGAAGGTATAGAACAAAACTGGCCTCAGGATGGACCTCTGGGGCAGTCCACTTGATACCAGCTGCCAGCTAAACATTGAGCCATTGATCACTACCCCCTGAGCCCAATGATCCAACCAGATTTCTGTCCACCTTGCAATCCATTCATCCAACCCATACTTCCTTAGCTAGCTTGCAAGAATGCTGTGGAAGACCATATCAAAACCTTGCTAAAGTTTAGGTATATCATGACCACTGCTTTCCCCATATCCACAGAGCCAGTCATCTCATCACAGGCAATCAGGTTGTTCAGGCATGACTTGCCCTTGATGAATCCATGCTGACTGTTCCTAATCACTTTCTTTTACTCCAAATGCTTAGAAATAGACTCCTTGAGGACCTATTGCATGATTTTTCTGGGGACTGAGGTGAGGCTGACTGGTATGTATTCCCCTGGATCCTCCTTCTTCCCTTTCTTAAATCTGGGCCTTTTTCCAATTGTCCAGGACCTCCACAATTGCCATGAGTTTTCAAGATAATGGCCAGAGGCTCTGCAATCATATCAGCCAACTTCCTCAGCACCCTTGGATGCATTGTATCTAGCCCCATGGACTTGTACATGTCCAGTTTTTCTAAATAGACCCTCACCTGTTCTTTCATCACTGAGGGCTGTTCACTTGCTCTCCAAACTGTACTGCCCTTTGCAGTAATCTGGGAGCTGACCTTGCCTGTGAAGACCAAGGTAGAAAAGGCATTGAGTACTTCAGCCTTTTCCTGTTCATCTGTCACTAGGTGATACTGCAGTTCTCTAGTTTAGAACAAGTTTAGAACTTCCAGGTGTGATAGGCCTCAGGGGAACACCCCCTCTCTCTCCCCCCCAGTCAGCACAATCACAATCAGCCACGGGGGAATCTCTGCCCCCCCCCCCCGTCATTGTGATCGGTCTCTGGGGAACCCCCCTGGTCAGCGTGATTGGCCACTGGGGAACCTACCCTGGTTGGCTTGATCAGCCACAGGAGAACCCCACCTCCCA
>NW_017728916.1:24703953-24722801 GCF_001723895.1 Crocodylus porosus
CGGTCTCTGGGGAACCCCCCTGGTCAGCGTGATTGGCCACTGGGGAACCTACCCTGGTTGGCTTGATCAGCCACAGGAGAACCCCACCTCCCAGTCAGTGCAATCAGCTGCAGGGGGACCCCCCCCCAGTCACTGACTGGCCACTGGGGGGAAAAGTGACCCCTGACTCAGAAGGCACCAGTCACCCATGTTTAGAACTGCAAGTATATCAGCCTAAAACAGAGAGCAGCTAGCAGCGTTTGGGAAGCCTGTGGCTCAGGAACACTCTGACTTCAGATTCCACTTTAAATTCCAGATTCCACTTCAAATAATGTGAATGCAACTCCCATATAGTTGCATAGGAATTACACTCACCTGTGTACCCAAAGTCTACCCAAAGTATAGACTTTGTCCCTTTCATGTCCTGCATATGCGTACCATATATACCATTTATTTCAGACTGTAGTAGATATATTAGCTGTTAAATTACAACTTGATAAGTAAGAGAACTGTATTTCTTCTTAATGGCTAGGCAAGCAAATGACATCCTGTCATGGGCCTTAATTATCAAGTTTTAGTTGTATTTGGTCATAGAATAACATTCACTTACAGCAGTTGTGTGATTAAATGTAAAAACTATATCTAGCTGCACTAAGTATTACATGATTAAATGTCAATAGATTACCGAAACCATACTGGAATTACTAACGTTTAACTATCCTGCAATATTTTTGCAGGGTTGTTTCAATAAATATGTTTTAATAACTGAACAGCATGATTTTTAACGGACCTTTGATGCCAAACAAAAGCTAAATTTATAAGTAAGCTAGTTGTGTAGAGCTACATGTAGCCTTTTCTGAGAAACTGTATTTTGGTTATGCATTTCCAAGGGCACCAGCTAATCATTAAAGAAAAATCCTGCTTCCACTGAAGTCCATGAGTTTTAATACTGACAGCAGTAGAAGCTAAATCACTGTTTTTCAGCACGTACACATGTATAAGGTATACTTTCCCAGCTCAAAAAGAAAAAAAGTGTTGGACATTGCTGATGCCCTGCACCCCCTGGAAGCACCAGCCATGAAACCGGAAGCACTGGTGGAAGTGCACTTCCAGTTTCACTGCTGGCTCAGCAATCGGCCACTGGGGGACCACCCCCACCAAATCAGCAATTGATCATGGGGGGACACCGTGATTGGTGACTGGGGAACCCCCCCCCCCCGTTGGCGATCTGATGCCCCCACAAGACTTGGGAGGCACCAATTGCCCATGGTATTGAGGTGTGTGGGGGGAGAAGGGGACAAAATTGTGGGGTGGAGGTGGGAATTTCCACAGACGTTTCAGTGAACTTTGCTCAACTTTTATTATAATTAATACTGGAATACCATTTCATATATTCTTGTGAATATACAACAGGCTTTATAATTCTTTATGGGAAGTTTTCTTTCTTTCCTTTTTCATCACAGTTCTCAGGTTTTCCTAGTACATTATGTTCTATGGAAGTTACCTTACTTTAACAACTACTGAAGCCACAAGTCTTCCTTTTCAGAACTTTAGCTTTCCTTTCCATTCCTTTGTATAGGATGTCAAACTCTGTGTTGTCAAATACATTACTGATTTGCTAAGTCAAACTGTAAGCTGTTGTTGATCCCAAAAATTTTTTACCCAGTTGCACATATACATAGTGGCAAGTTTCTTAATTTCTTGACACTGGGTGCAAACAGAACAGTTTTCCATTGCAACTCATAGCACTTTGCAGGAAGCGCTATGAGTTGCAATGATCCCCCAGACCAAACATAAGTTCACTGTTGGGCCTAGGAGTTGGGAATTCCAGCTGCTTGCTGCTTTTGAGCCTGCATCCCAGTTTCTACAGCAATGCCACTCTCCCTCCCAGCCAGGACACTGTTTTCAGAATGGGAGAGGAGAAAAAGGAGCAGAGGGAGCTCATTCTTGGGGTTCCCTGAAGGGGAACTGAAGGGTGGGGCAGGTAGATTGGAGTGCCCCCACCTTGGGGAAGGCACTCCAATCCATCCGCCCCACCCTCCAGCACCAGCAGAAAAACCCCAGACCAACTTCCTCTGCTCCCTTTCCCCCCACCTCATTCTAAAATCAGTTTGTGGCTGGAAGTTAGTGCAGATACAAGTTACAGAACATGCTCTGTTTTGGAGTATGTTCATCTGCACCCTCCTGAAATGAGGGTTCATATTTTCAAGGGATCAGGCCCTTTTAAGTGGTCTGCAGCTGTGCGATTCTGTTTGGTCACGGATGTAGACCACTTTCTGGGGCCAGATCAGGTGAAACTTGTCACTTCTGTCTGTGCCCACTGTGCTCTGGGCTTTTGGTTGCAAGAACTATAATTCAGTTTGACTGATGGAAGCTGTTCGTGCATGGACTAACTAGCGTTGAGAGGGGAATGATCAGAACACTTGAATCTGGGAAAGGTTTAATCAGAACATTATATTGTATCATTATTCTGTTAGTAGAAGTAAACCCCAGAAAAGAGTAAGTTTAGCTTCTACCTGCTACATGGGCCTCTCCACTATTAAAAAATTTGTAATATGTAATTTTGCAGCCTTCTACTAGGATTATAAAGGATCAAATTATTATTAAAATAGAATCATTCATAGAATCATAAAGAGCATGGGCATCTGGTGCCTCCTGAGTCTGGGGGGGGCACCAGCAGCTGATTGCCAACTGAGGGGGGTTCCCCCAGTGGCTGTTCACTGACTGGGGGCGGCAGTCTGCCACGGGCCAACCACCAACCCAAAACCAGAAGGGCCAGTGGCAAAACCAGAAGTGCCACCAGCATTTCTCTCTGTGCCCACACTCCCCAGCTGGCAAGGGCCAATCTTGGATGAGGGACATGTGCCCCCCCATACCCCCCCCATGCATTACCTATAGATTTAATAGATTTCTAGGGTTGGATTGGACCTATTAGATCATCGAGTCCAACCCCCAGCTCTGGGCAGGAAAGAGCACTAGGGTCAAGTAACCCCAGGCAGGTGCTTGTCTAATCTCCTTTTGAACACTTCCAAAGTAGGGGTAAGCACCACCTCCCTTGGAAGCCCATTCCATATTTTGGCAATCCTCAGCATAAAGAATTTCTTCCTGATGTCCAATCTAAATCTACTCTACTTCAGTTTATGACTACTGTTTCTAGTAACTCCAAGGGGCACCCTGGTAAATAGAGCATCCCCTATTCCCTGCTGACCCCCCGATGAATTTGTAGACAGCTACAAGATCACCTGTCAGCCTTCCCTTGTGGAGGCTGAGGAGATTCAGGTTCCTCAGTCTCTCTTCACAGGATCTTCCCTGCAGGCCCTCAACCATATGAGTAGCCCTCCTCTGAACCCTTTTAATTACTATAATTACTATAATTATAGTAATACTGGGGGCTATTACTTTGCTTTAAGAAACCACTCCCCACCGGGCTTCATATGAGGCATATTTTTCTTAATGGTTATAAACACAAGAAGAAAAATTAAGATTATGCAGGCTGGAGCAGACTTCTGCTCTATACTGCCTGCAGTGGTGATGGCTAAAGCAAGCTCTAATAGTGGGGAAAGGGACAGGTACAGAAACTGAATCCATTACAGGACTGTTCATTACATGAACAACTGTTCTACCATTTAAAGTTCTGAATGAAAATAATTGATCTGCTTTGCAGTCTGACAGAATCTCATATTACCATCAGATTATGAGCAGAGCAGATAATAGCTTCTCCAGGGCTGATTTGCTTTTTAAGTTCTATTTCTAAAACTTCAAGACAATTCTAGAGGACAGTTTGATATTGTCCCCAACAATCTGCATTATTAAAACTCTGTTTGACTAGAGAGTGACTCATCAATGCAGGCTGGATAGTAGAGATAGCATGACATAAAGACAAATGACTTCCCCACAGCCTTTCTTTGAAAGGGAATGTGGTACTTCCTCTGTTGACTGTAGAGTGGGCTTGCAATGTGAAGCAAGCCTTCAGATGTCTTTTAAATCAAAGTTTTGGTGCAATGTTAGCCTGTTAAACCAAAACCAAATTTAGAACGTCTTGTGCAGTTATGACACAGCTCTTATTCATTAGAACTTGTTCAAATAGCAACTAAACTCATGCGCTCTTAATTTTTCATTTTGATTATTTATTTGTACCATGAAAATTATTTTGTGTTAGTATATTATATGACAATAATCAATTTAGATCATCTGCTGCTGTAGTGAGCTGGCTGTGAATTCTCTCTGAATTTGTGAATATGTGTGGGTGCATGTGTGAGTATGCAAGCACGCATATTTAAATGTTAGATTGGAAGAATACTCGGGGTGTGTGTGTGTGTGTGTGTGTGTGTGTAAAACAGTACCCATTCACATCTGAGCATGAAGATGCTTTAGCTGGTATTTGCATTTCATGGTGTTATATTTCCTCAAACACTTAATATTACCTTGCATGATACTACCTTTTTGCCCTGGGCAAACCCTGAAGGAGAGCTGGGGTGGGAGGGAGGTGCCACTGAGTGCAAGCATCGGGGTTCTGAGAGCATGGGAGAGGGGAAGTAAGAATCTTACATATTCTGGGGACTCAGAAACAGTCCCCTGCTGCAGTCTGCCCACCCAGCTGTTTCTCCAGCACCGGCAGTATGGTGTCTGCTTACATGGCTGCTGAAAAAGCAACACCATGGGGCTGCTTTTGCTGTCAGGGTGCAGACTACGTTAGGGTGGGGACGATTCTGGTGCCCCCCCTTAATTTGGTGCCTGGGGCTCATGCCCCACCTGCCCACCCCTCTGTCTTCCTGGGGAAGCTGGGCTACTGGGCGGAAAAGAATGCAACTGCTGAACTGGCAACGAGTCCCGCAGCAGGAGATACATGCATAAATGGCAGACAGGCACTTACATCCAATGGATTTCGGTTTGGAACTGGGACTCAGTTGTAAAATTCTGGCTTCAGGTTAACTCTGTCCTGTGCCTCTCTCCCCCGCTGCAAGCTGAGGGAGTTTTAGGTTCAATGCTCCAGTTTAGGTCCAGCTCTACTTTAAACCTTTCTAAAGTTTGCCTGTCACTATTTGTATACAACCCCAGTTTTAGCACTGATGCATACAAATCAAGTACAGACAAAGAAGAGTAATGGTGTGATTCTTAGCTAAATCCCTAGTGATTTGCCATTATAATTCATTGCAAAATGCTCTTGGAAGAAAAAAAAATCCCAAATCTTTTGATCAGCACAGCAAACAGCCATCCTACCAAAGCAAATTTGCCTTTAGGTTCTTCTAGGTCTGGCTTAATTTAGGGATTCTGTTCTTAAGGACTGCTGCAGCAGTTAGATGAGCTCTGAATGACTTGGCAGCTGGCACTTAGCAGTCTTAGAGCTGTATTCATTCCAGTGTTTGAGCTACAGAATGCAATTACTATTTATTCACAACATACTGAAGTTAATTTAACCAGCTGACAGCAAGAAGGCTGTTCTGTGTTAGGTATATGCAGTAGTTACTGTTTACTGGAGTGGTTAGAGAAAAAGATACTGGGTGTCAAGGCAAAAACCTTGTTTCAGAGGCTCTGTGTGGTGTGTGAGAGTGGGACATTAAGGATTGAAATTGCTGCACTTTTGAATAAAGTTCAAATGGAAAGATGTTCCATCAATGGTTTGCAATCAAATAAATACAAATCTTTAAAATAATTTAATTTAATATTTTGCTATACTGTTTCATAATCTATAATCTAACCATTTTATAAACCATCTTAATGTCTTCTGGGAAAATGTAAATATAGTAGTGTACCTTACAGGAAATAAGGGTAATACAAGCAGAATGTTAAGTGCAATATTATGATTTTCCACATATGAAGAGCAGCCAAAGACTCAGCATTAATTTTAGTATTGACTTTAAAAATAACAACAAAACAGGAACAGACAGTCTCCAGAAGAGGGAATATAATATATATCTGCTTCAGGATGTGCACTGAGGTCATATTAATGCCTACTGTGATCTACGTATAACACGCTAAATATATTGTGTGACCAAGCTCTAATTACACAGATTTAGACCTGTATATCACATATAGTTATCTTGTATTCCAGATATTCTAAATATAGATTATAGTATTGCACCAAAATCTTAAACTAGCTCCTCTGAATGGCTCCCTTGCCATCACAGGACTGAAACCTGAAAAATCAGCTGACTTTTGGGGTCTCATCCCAGGGACCCACCAAAGCCAGTTGGAGACTTCTGTGCGGTCCTAGGGCTAGGACCCACAATCAGTGGATTGGGAATTCAATTTGATTGTATTATTTCCATGGAGCAGTCCCACATTACTCCATATGGTGGGGAGATATTCCTTGCTCAAAAAGGCATCACTTTGCTATGATACAAGAGCACTTTGCATATGTTATCCTGCTTTAACACTCAGACACTACCATTTTAAGTAAAGTAAACACATGCTGAGTGTGACAGGTTAAAAGTTAAATTTGTACTAGCATAGACATTTCTGAGTAAAGACTATCCTTTTATTGGTGCCATTTAAGCACTCTAGTTCCATATTGAAGGGTGCAGCATGAGAACCTAAGTAGCATAATAGAATAGATTTGCCTCTGCATTTGAAGATTCATATTCAAATGTATTTAAAAAAACAACACAGCAAAACCACTGTAGAAAAATGTAATTGCTTACTAAATACAATATTCTGACAGAAGTGCAAAAAAAGTTAATTCTAGGTAAAACAATGTCACTTTGGAAGGATCTGGGATAATTAATTGTCATGGATCATATATTATTGTATGACAGTTATGCTACTCTTCCTTCTCATTGCCTACATAAAATTATACTAGATGTATAGCAGGCAGCAGCTGGTTCATTGTTTGCCAAATGGTATCATTTAATGACTTGGTGAATACAGAGCATTGAACATGAATATTAGCATCTGTACAATATTTTCATATAATTTTCAGCCTAAACCACAGGTAACATAATTATACCAAACACTGACAAACTATTCAGTCTTGATGTTAAGTAGTACAATAAAGGGATAGGATGACCCAAATCAGCTTTAGAAAAATAGAATGACACCACCATGCTACTTTACCAAAATGGATGGTATTCAAAATTATTATTTACCAATTAATCTTATATAAAGGCTATGTATGTTATATAGAATGATCAACATATGCAAATATTTACATGGGGCACCCTACAAAATCACTTTGGCCTGTCTTTAATATTGGCATTATACATACTCAGGTTAACACCTGTTGTCAGAATGCAACTGTAGACAGAACTCTCTGGTTCTTGCAGCCCTTGGCTCTCCTTTTTCCCACTCTCTACGTTGATTTTGGTAAATTGGTAAAATAAAATTATGCAAATCTTAGCAGAGTTCAATACAAAGTTGCTGTTTCTCAGTGAGCATGTCCAAAGCAAAAGTGTCGGAAGGGCACAGGCTCTTTTTTTTTTTTTGAATGAACTCCAGTGTTAACTTAATCTTCCAAGGTTCTACATCTAGTATATAAGAGAAATGTATTTGTATCATAGCTTTCACTGACAGCTGCATAGTGGTAGCAGCGGCGTAGGTACAGGTTTATATGATATAGTGATGAAAACATCAGAGTTACGGTAGCAGCTACATTGAGTGGTTCTCAACCTTTGTGTACTCAAGGCACCACTCAAAAAAATGCCAGCTTCTAACTTTCACTTGTTTCTTTGACTTTGGAAAAATAATAGA
Source organism: Crocodylus porosus (assembly GCF_001723895.1). Classification (NCBI taxonomy): domain Eukaryota; kingdom Metazoa; phylum Chordata; order Crocodylia; family Crocodylidae; genus Crocodylus; species Crocodylus porosus. The sequence goes on from NW_017728916.1 coordinate 24,711,619, forward strand.
GCAATTCTTCTGTTTTAAAGAACTCAAAAAGACCACAATAGGTCAAAATATTTTTAACACTATGGATTCCTATTTGAAATCTCTGGGCTTATCTTGTGAATTGTGTAGGTATTTGCACACGTAACAGTGCTAACTAATATGGTGCAGCGCTCTCTGGCATGCTTAAAAGGATCTCACAGCACCTCAGTTGAGAATCACTAACTTACAGCCAGCAATGATGTAGCATAATATGAGGCTAATGCTAGGATTTCAGAAGACATTTGGGCTCAGTCTAAGACAAAATGCCCACAGCTTTTTAATCCCTGGTATCTCCAAAAATCTGTAGATACTTTAAGTCTAGACTTCATGTTACAGTATAGTGTGGAGGTACCTGGGCTAGGTGGGCTACCAGGAGTCTAGTTTAAGTTTCACAGACTCTGGTCTCTAGAACAGAGGTGCTGGCAAGAAAACTGTCTTAGGAATCTGCAGTTCTTTTATCCATATTTATGGCCAAATAAGAACCCATTTTCTACAATGAGGTGTTAGTGCTCAGAATATGCACAGCGTCTACAATAAGATGTTAGCGCTCAGCCCCCATGTCACTCCCTTATGCCCTATTGTCATGGCATTACACCAGGAAGAACCTGTGACTTCTTATGAAAGCAAAAGCATTTACTGCTCGGTGAATGGTCTAAGTCGATTTATCAGGATTACCCGCTGTGAGAAGTATCTTTTGGCAAAAAAAGCAGCCTGCATAGCTGCTGGCACTCAAAATTAATTTTTGCCTTTGTTCTTTATGAACCAAATCCCTAGCCAGATGAAACGCTAGCTTTAACAGCATTACAACACAGATACATTTGGCCCTATTTGGTTTTTTTTATTCCATAAACTGGGGAAGTGATCATTAATTCAGTGCAGCCCTGATCTATAGGTATAGACTGGAGATACCTTAGGGCTTGTAATAGTTTTCTGTCCTGATAAAGATGGAAAGAGTAGTTTATTGGTACTGAAATATAATTTCTGATAGGCTGTGTTTATTGCCACTTATATTACTCTCACAGTCTTAGGAGGTGATAAAGTAGACATACAGTAATGTGCATTGATTCTCTCAACATAACCATAGTGGTCCTGGCCTGTAATGGTGAGCAACCAGTATTTGTAAGGATAATACATTTCCTTTGAAATACTTTTAGTGATGAGGTAGATAATTGTATATAGTAAATGCAGAGGCTATTTCTGGCAGCAGTAGAAGTGTGTAGCTTTGCTATACTATACAGCACTTGGGTATCTATGAAGGGATGGTAACATTTAAAAACATGCCGGGTCAGGCTTAGTGGTTTCCCCAGCTTCTTTCCTGACCCTAATTTCATACTTAGGTCTTTTGAAAGATTCCTCTCATGAAATTGTTTTAAGAAAAGAAATCCACACAACATACTGTAAAAGCCTGACAGAGTGGGAATGGTGGCACGCATCACAGCCCTCATATCTAACAAAACTGGCAGATAAGCAATATTAAGTAGGACCTGCCCCTTACAGCAATACCACTTTCTTGTGTGTTGTGTTTTTAATTTGGACCCTTATTTACTCAGAAAACTAACTGAAATAAATGTCATGGCCATGAAATGCTGGCCTTAGATTTAAACCCCTCTTGTAGTAGCAAGTGCTGAACATTAGAGAGAAGGTGAAATAGCCTTTCTCAGGGAAATCGTTTATTTGAAATGTCACTCAGTGAGCCATACCATAAGCCTCATGCCATCATAGGCAGCCCGCCTTTTGAAGGCTAATGCTGATAATGGTACCTTTTTGGAGCCTGGAAATTACTGAAACTCAGAAAAGATAATGTAGAGTGGGTGGGAGGAGGGGTGGAATAAAGTTTTGCAATATGATGCAGCAGGAAAGAAGGCTAATGTTGCTTGAGGTTTCATAGGCAGATGGGTCTAATCTATAGCTCCCAGAAAAGAAGAGCACCTACTTTGGGTTCTGGACCCCTGAGGAGCAGAAAAGCATCAAAAAGCTAGGAAGATTTCAGAAAAGAGAAATACAAGGGAGCCCAAGGGAAAGGAGTGAGTGAGGTGTAAATTATGGGTGTCTGACTGCACTACTGAGGGAAAACCTAAAGAGCCTTTTTGCCTATTTCTCTCAGAGCTCCCTACTGAAGGACAGGCACCGTGTTGCTCTCTGGGATCATGCTTCCCCAGGAGAGATGTCTAAGCTTGGCCAGGGCCTGCCCAGACCCTGCCCTCTTTGCATGGGAAGAGTTGTATGATCTGTGCTGGAGGGCTGGAGTGCAGGCTTTTGAAAGTATGCCACCCTACCTATTTCCATGATCACACACAGCATTACGCCTCTTATAGCACTTGGATGCTTAGATTTTCCAATATTGACTATTACCCAAGCTGGAAAGAAGGGTGGCATAAGAGGAATAACTAGGAATAAGAGGCTGAAGGCAGGTAATAAAGGGACATGTTGGCTATTTATCAGACAAACCTGCTTTCAGTGAGGTGGATCTACCTGTGAAATGGACTCCCAAAGGGGAAGCGGTAGAGACTTCATTGAACAAAGCCCTGGGAAGTTACTGTAGGGAGTAGCCTTGCACTGACATGGAGAATCACTAATGGGTTGGAGTTTAAGAAAAACCCAAAGGACAGCAAATGTTGTTCCCACTGAAATCAGTGGAGAAACTCCTATTGACTTTAGGGGATGCAGAGCTGAACACAGCTCTCTATTGAAAATACCTTCCTAAAAGGAAAAGTACCAAGGAGTTAATAATATTAAAGTACAAGAGAAACTTCAGCATTAGGACTAGAGAGAAGTTTACTAGTGTATGTCTCAAAAACACATTTCATACTTCATTAATCTTATTATGTCCTAGGACCAACATTTTCAGAACTAGCCAGATGTCTAAATGTAGGTTCCTATATTACTAGTTATACTCATATTATTTAGTCTGACTTATGTGGTCTGATTTTTCAAACTGGAACATATTGGGAGTTGAAATCTAGTCACATCAATATAAACTTAAGAGCCTGACTTACGGCATTTGTTTTTAAAAACCATGCCCCGTATGACTGGAATGATGTTTATTTTAATTATTTCCCAGCACAAATCAATAAAGGATGAGGGTATGTTCATAAGAAACATTCCTTTCTGGAACCTTTTAATGATATAAAAACTTTTTATAAAAATCTGGATTTCTAGAAATGCAGTTTCTACAGCAATAATTTTCCTTTGATTTTGCAAAGCTATTCTACAGGAAGTGGTCAGGGATGATGACAATGGCACTACACTTGCAATTAATAATGCAAACATTTGTGCCGTGTGTGTGTATGTGTGTATTAAACTTGATTTTTATTAGGCCAGCAGCTGGTGCATTTATAATCAGCGCAAACTGTCTTTTACTGCCAGGAAAACTTGATTCATTCTGACTCATCTCCCTGCTCAATACCTGCATGTCCTGTTTGTGAAGGGTAATGTGATACATTCACACTCGTTGACTGAGGCAACATGTACTTTCTTCATGTAGGTACAACCCCTGCCTTTTGAATTAAGCATAATGGACCAAATTCATCCCTGGAGTCACTCAGTTGAGTTCAGTGTGGGAACTAAAGCTAAGCAGCATTTATTTAGTATTTTCATTTTTTAAAAGTCTTCAGAAGAGAACACCAAAAAGAGGCTAGAACACATTTTTGTGCTGTTAATACTTTGAGGGATGACTGTCAGAGCTACTTGAGGTTTTACTGCTTTTCTTAAAAGAGTAAAGAGAAATTCACTTGACAGTAAATTCTGGAAATAGTTAAGAGGGTCTCCTGGCTGACAGGAGGAATACTGCAAGTAGATTTCACTGTAAATGTGAGAACACTGAGCATCCCTGCACAGTTGGTCAAGGGAGTCCATGCAGAAATCAGAAGCCTTTAGGATAAGGGCCCCCTTTTTCCTGTTGGCACACAATGAGGTCTGGATCCACGACTGGGGTTCCTAGGTGTTACTATAAGAATTTTGTCATTCAGCCCTATCCTTTAAAAGTAACTAGCTATTCTTGAAAAAAGGGATGCTACTGTCTTTAAGTTGGAACATCCAGTCTGATAAACCTGTCCCCAAAAGCAGATATGGCCATGTGAGCCGCACTGTAGTTCTAAGTGATAGATCATTGGTTATCTAGCTCTCAAAGTTCACTGTCTTCTTTTTCTGACTGCAAGGTCATTTTAGAGACCAATTCCCATCACTTGTCTGGTTCCTACATGGGATTAACTGTGTTACCTAGAACAGAGCTCCTCCTGATTTGCACCACTAATGAGAGGCCTTTTTTGATTTCTATTATTATGGCCCATTTTTGGTTTTGAAGCATTTCCCCTTGTTACTTTACCCAAGACATTCCTAAACTGGATTAACTTCTCAGCTGGAATATTTGGTTTGTCAGTCACCTAGCATCAACGTTTCACGTACTCAAGCCTGCCTAACTCTGTTCATTTATCCTTTCTCCTGAAAATCCTGAGTTTCTTTTCTTTCTTCCATATCCCTTTTAATCTATATTCTTTCCATGGGCAGAATAGACACCTGAACGCTATGACTACTAGACCTGTGTCAAGCGGCTAGTATTCTCTTTGGATACAGATTTGGCTGATTCAGGGGACAGTGATTTGATTCAGTGATTCAAATCCCTGTCCCAAACTGATTCAGCCAAATCTGATTTGGAGATTCGTCCACTGCCGAATTGGCTGAATCTCCAAATCAAACAGGCCCCATCTCCTGCCTGCTCTCCCAGCCCCATCAATGGCTGCCTCACCTGACCCCAGTGTCCCGGGTCTTAAAAAACAACAACAAAAGAACAGCCCCGCACTCACCGGCTCCAGCAAGATGTGGGGGGGAGGAGTGATCCCCACTGCCCTACGCTGCATGGGGGGGGCTCTGCCACAAGTCCCCAGAGACTCCAATGGCTGCTGCAGCATCTAGTGAGTGCAGGGCTTTTTTTTTTTTTTTAAAGTGCCAGGATGCTGGGGCCATGCGGGGCAGCCATTGACAGGACTTGGAGAGCAAGTGGGGGATGGGGGCTCATGACAGAGCCCCCCACGCAGCATGGGGCAGAGGGGGGCAGTGGGCATCACCCTCCCTACCTGGCAGGATCTTCCTCAACTTTCTTGCACAGAGCCCAGTGCCAGCTCCCTGAAGTGGCAAGTGGGGACTGCCTGAATCTCTGAGTCTTTCTCTACATTTTTTCCAAATTGATTTGGAGGCTTTGAATTGATTCAGACATTTTTATTGGTCTGCTGATTCGATTTGGATATGGAGATTGGCCACCGAATCTGCCTATATCTTCAAATCGAATCAGTACCTGAAGCTTCGCACAGCCCTAATGACTACCAAATTAAAAAATGAACGGGACCTCTCATGTTGCAATTACATAAACTAGGGTTGTTCTGGTAATTTCATTGCCTTCAGAGTTGAATCCAGGTTGGACCCCTGAAAGCCATAACATCTCCACCTGTGTACTGTAGAATGCAACATCAGGTCTTACTGTACTGCATTCTCTCTCTAGACCCCAATAGTTTTACTCCACAAACAATTCAGGCAAGAGGGCTGGTTACAAAGGTTGTCTTTGGAGACTGGGGTATAGAATCTTCTCTCCAAAGATTCAGGGCAGCAGCAAAGCTTCTCGGATTGCCCTGCTCAATGTACAAATAATAGTAAACTCCAGAACTATTGTACACACAAGATTGGCAGTTGAATTTATGTATCTGGCTTTAAGATGAAACAATGGGTAGAATGATGCACAAAAAGCACCAGCAATTTAGTAAAGTGTTGCTATTCAATTACTTATTTTGAGAGTCATAATGCACATAATTAATTTTTGTTTTTTTTTTTACATGGGATTCAAAGTCTAAGATATTAATCATGTTTAAGTTAGAAAATTCAAAGATCTGTTTTGAATTGATCATCTGCTTGATTCTGTTCTAACATCTAAGTTTTTGGGCTATCATGCCATTGACTTAAGCAGCGGTCTTATTGATACTGAGACGAAATCTTGATTAAATATCAGTAGTGTGATGGCTTCATTGTGGACTTCAGTTCTGTGATCATACTGCATGTATGACTGTGACTCAGAATCCTGTTTGCATTCTTAAGTTGCAGACAGAGGTTCAGTTTAAAAATAAACTACTCAGCTGAGCTGATTTAAAAAGTCTTGGTGGAGTTGTGGTATTAAAATTCTGCATAATAGTACTTCTGTTCTGTGCAAAGGTTGCTAGCTAAAAATTAAAGTCCAGAATAGAAACCGCAGCTCAGTCTTCACAACAGTATTTCTAATGTGGAATTATGATGCAGAGGGAAGTCTGTTGTTAAACAGGAATGTTGTAATGACTCATTAATATAGAATTCTTCATTAGTGCATTGCTTTTAGGCACCTGAGGAAGATGTGCACCAGAACTCAAATCCTTTAGTCATCAGCATAACACTCTTGTAGCAGGACTTCCATCTTTGATAGCTTCAAAAATAGGTTTTTTCATAAAACAAATTACTTCCAGGGCAAAGTATGACCCCTCTACTGTTGTGTGTGTTTCCAGATGCAGTAGAACCAGATCAGTTCTGCCACACAGTTGGAAGGCAGGATTTAGGGATCCTACACACGACGTCTGCACACTACCATCTGACTCTAGAAGGTTCCCTGTAGAGAACACAGGCTTTATAGAGATCCCGTTGCTACCTAGTTGGATTCACATCTCTTCAGCCTTCAAGGACTACCAAGCATGTTGGTCTTGATACAGGAGAAAGAGGACTGGCTCAAGGGCCAGATACAGACATACTTTTACTGGTTTAAGTAATTGGAAATTGGTCTATACCCTTAACAAAACACATTTGGCACACAAAACTGGTCTATACCTATAACAGAATAGAAGTTTGGCATACAGACTGGTTTAAAAATGGTACAACCTAGTCTAAGGGCTCAGAAGAGCAGTTCCCTGCTGTAACTCACACCGCTTTGCAGGGAGCATCCTGAATTACAACTATCCCCCAGACCAAACAGAGTTCACTGTTGGGTCTAAGGGGGAGGGGCAGTTAGGAAATCCAGCTGCTACATGCCAGCCTATGGCTGGTTTTCCCCTAGCAACAGCCCCATCTCCCTTCCAGCCTGGGCACCGTTTTCAAAATGGGAGGGGGGAAAGGGAGCAGAGAGACCTCAATCTAGGGGCTCCCCAGCCAGTGCTGAACAGTGGGGTGGTTGATTAGAGGACCTCTGGAGTGGAGTCTCCACTATCCAGCACCAGCTAAGGAATCCCTAAAATGAGCTCTCTCTTTTCCATTTCCCCCTTCCCGTTGGAAAACAGCTCCAAGGCTGGGAGGCAGGCAGACACATGTTACTGAAAATGCTATGTTTAGAACTGTCTTCATCTGAACCCTCATGCCATGAGAGTTCAGATTTTCATGGGATCGGGCCCTTTTAAAGTGCTTTGTAGCTGTGCACTCCTGTTTGGTCGTGGCTGTTGGGCATTTTCAAGGGCCAGATCAGGCAAAAATTATCACTTCTGTCTATGCCTTAACATTTGCCCCTCCCCCCAATAAAGGATGAATGTTTGTTCTGTTCACCACCAATATAAACTATGCTGCTTACACAAAATCACGTAAATTAGATCGATTCTGCTTCAGGCTTTTTGAATGTCTGTACCTAGACTTGCAGTTTTGCATCTAGTTCTTAACACGTTAGATCCATTTCAGCTCTGAAGCATGTATTTTTGGAAGATGAATATTTCTGTATCCAACTCTTGCCTGATGCAAGAGAGAGAGAGAGAGGAATAGTATAGTGTCAGACATGTCTCCTGCTGTTGAGGATGAAAACTCATATGCTTAGACTGACAGAAATAGACCAAACACTCCACCAGTGAATATAAGAAAAAATTTGAAGGCTTTCAGTAACTTTTTGGAGTAGTTGTATAGACAAAAAATGACTTTGCTTTTAATTTACTTTTGGCTCAGCTCTAAAAAGGCCACCTTTTAAACCATTTAACCAATTTTGTACATGGAGCCTCTCAGGCAGAGTAACAGAAATGGAGGGCCCTAAGAAATGAGGGGCATAAAAGATGAGCATTCCTGAGAGCTCTGTTCATATGCTACCTGTTCTGTGCTCAAATGGGAACATTTACATACTTACAAAATAGGCAATTATATATATACATATGTGTGTTATGCAGTACAAAAATTAATTGTTTAATGCAGTGAGAAACATATTTAATATCCTTACTTTAACAAAATGGATGTTTATTCCGTGGAGGAGATGAGAGGACAAAAAAAAAATTTTGCTGGGTTTCTAAGGCGTGTCCACATGAGCGCGCATGTGCCTCTTGCCCCATCTCAAACCCCTTTGAGGCAGGGCAACAGGCATGTGTGGGAACAAAATAATGTTCCCTGAGCTGCAAGTTTGCAGGGTGGGAAGAAAATGAAATCCCTGGATATCTAGGGGTCTAAAAAAAGCAAAGTATAAAAAAGCTGGGCAGGGCAGAGTCCCTGATCATGCCCCGAGGCAACCAGAGGCTGGGTCCTCCATTGAGATGCTCTGGATGCCAGTGAGTAAGGGGTCGGGGGGCTGGAGGAGGGGGGAAGGGACTGTGGGGGGGACCCCCCACCGTCCCGCCAACTCCCCCAGCCCTCCCTCCCTCTGCCAACCCCCCCAAGGCCCCCGAACCCTGCTCTGGACCCCCCCATCCCTGCCCCCCCATACTTTAAAAAAAAACCCTGGCACTTACTAGCAGTTGAAGCTGCCATCTGGCTGAGTGGGTCCCTGCCCGCACAGTGCGGGGCAGGCTGACAGCCCCAGCGGCCCCAGCCCAGGCCCTCCTGTCCCTCCGTTGCCCTGTGCTGTTCAGGGGGCTCTGCCAGGAGGCCCCAGAACCCCCTCCCCTTCAAAGGTAAGCAGAGGCTTCTTTTCCCATTTTTTTCTGTTCTTTTTCTGGGTTTTTTTTTAAGTGATAGTGCCTAGGGTTGTGGGGATAGCCTGGGGGCCTGGGGGTGCAAGTTGGGGGCTGAGACTGGGTGGGGAAGCCATTGGGAGGCCTGGGAAAGTGGGGGCTGGGGCTGGGTGGGTCAGCCAGTGGGGGGCTTCAGCAGCTGGGGGGAGGAGGGGATGGGGCCAGGTGGGGCAGGAATTGGGGGGCTGGGGTAGTGCATGTGAGCCTTGCGGGGGGGTGGAAGCTCCTGTGGGGGCCATTTGGTCCCCATTGGGGGGACATACTCCTTGTGTGGGGGCTGAACCCCCTGTTGGGGGGATGAACCCTTTGTGTGGGGGATGAACTGTCTGTTGGGGGGCTGAATCCCCTGTTGTGGGGAGTATAGCCCTTGTGTGGGGGCTGCAACCTCTGTTGGGGGAGAAGAGCCCCTTGTGTGGGGGCTGAACATCAAGGAGAAATACACATCCTCAATGAGTAGCAGTGGGTTAGAGAAGCACACTGAGTGCTCTGGGATAGAATGCAAGGAAGTCGAGGGGAAAGGGACTTAACAGTGGGGGTCTACTAAAGACCACCCAACCAAGGGGAAGAGCTAAACCAGGAATTCTTAAGTCAGCTCACAGAGGTAGTTAGGTCAAAGGATGTGATCATCATGGGTGACCTGAACTTTCTAGACATCTGCTGGGAAGAGCAGTCAGCCAGGTCTGACCGCTCATGTATGTTCCTAGCTGAGATACAGGACCTCCATCTAACCCAGGGGGTGCACAGCCTCACCAGGGGAGACACCTTGTTGGATCTGGTCCTGGTGACGGGCAATGACTTGGTGAGGGGTCTGCAGGTGCTGGACCACGTGGGTGACAGTGATCATCACCTGCTGGAATTCACCATCCAGCGCAAGGTGGCAGAGGCCTGCAGCAAGGCAGGAGCCCTGGACTTCAGGAGGGTAGATTTCAATGAGGTAAGAAGAATAGTTGGGGAGGCACTGACATCCTGGAGGGGAGGGGAGTTGGGTGTCCAAGAAGAGTAATCATTCCTTGAGAAGATGATCCTCCACATCCAAAGGGAGGTAATCCCAACATGGATCAAAGGGGGCAAGGGGGCCCAAAGGCCCCCGTGGCTCACCAAAAGCATATGGGAATGTCTCCTAGCTAAAAAGGAGGTGTAGACCCAATGAAAGGGAGGGGCCATCACCAGGGAAGACTATAGCTCGGTTGCTTCGGGCTGTAGGGGGGCGGTCAGGAAGGCCAAGGCGGAGATGGAACTGGGACTAGCTACCTGGATCAAGGACAACAAGAAGTCCTTTGTAAAACACATAGGGGGTAAAAAGAAGGTACTGGGTAATGTGGGGCTTCTGCAGGACACGCTAGGAAATCTGGTCATTGCACCAGACAGCAAAGCTAACCTATTTAACAACTTCTTTGCCTCCATTTTCCTGAGCAGAGACCGGGTCACCTCTCCCCTCCCCACTGGGACACCTGTAGGCCCCAGGGGAGGTGCACCCAGGCCTAGGGTCAGTTAGGACCTAGACAGGGAACTTCTGGAGGGACTGGATGTATTTAAATTAGCAGGTCCTGGCAATCTCCACCCCAGAGTGCTGAGGGAATTAGCAGAGGTCATTGCAGGACCCCTGGCACGGCTCTACGAGCACTCATGGTGTTCTGGCATGGTGCCAGAGGACTGGAAAAGGGCCAGTGTGGTTCCCATTTTCAAAAAAAGGGAGGAAGGGGGACCCAGGAAACTATAGGCTAGCCAGTCTTACCTCAGTCCTGGGTAAGCTTTTTGAGAGAATTATCCTGGTGCATGTCCGCGAGGGGCCAGCAGGGGAAATTATGCTTAGGGTCAGCCAACATGGGTTCATTAGAGGTAGGTCCTGTCAGACCAACCTGGTGGCCTTCTATGACCAGGTCACAAAATCCTTAGACACAGGTGTAGAAGTAGACGTAGTCTTTCTGGACTTTAGGAAGGCCTTTGATACTGTCTCTCACCCATTCTCATCAAAAAACTAGGGGACTGTAGTGTCAACACCTACACAGTCAAATGGGTCACTAACTGGCTGGAGGGCCTCACCCAGAGAGTGGTGGTGGACAGATACTATTTGACCTGGAGGGATGTGGGTAAGGGGGTTCCGCAGGGCTCGGTCCTTGGGCCTGCACTGTTCAACATCTTCATCAGTGACTTGGATGAGGGTGTAAAAAGCACCCTGTTCAAATCCGCAGATGACATTAACATGTGGGGAGAAGTGGGCACACTAGAAGGGAGGAATCGGCTGCAATC
>NW_017728916.1:24722906-24730525 GCF_001723895.1 Crocodylus porosus
AGGATGGGTTTCAACACTGACAAGTGCAAGGTGCTGCACCTGGGGAGGAAGAACCAGCACCATACCTACAGGCTGGGGAACTCCCTTCCTGTCAGCACCGAGGCAGAAAAGGATCTTGGAGTCATCATTGATGCCAAAATGAACATGGGCCGGCAGTGTGGGGACGTGGTCAGGAAGGCCAATTGTACCTTGTCATGCATCCACGATGCATCTCAAGCAGGTCCAAGGAGGTGATCCTCCACCTCTATGCGACACTGGTCAGGCTGCAGTTGGAGTACTGCATCCAGTTCTGGACGCCGCACTTCAGGAGGGATGTGGACAACATGGAGAGGGTCCAGAGGAGGCCACTCGTATGATCAGGGGCAGCAGGGCAGGCCCTATGAGGAGAGGCTAAGGGACCTGACCCTGCCTGCTCAGAGCTGGCACCTTGGACCCATCTGGCTGTGGCTGACCTCCTGGACAAATGGGGCCAGGAGAACATGCTTTGACAGTTCAAAGCAGGCCACCACATCAGGAACATCCTCTGGGTGATAGCTGCCCAGATGGCTGGGCAGGGGGCACAAATGGCAGTAGTGTTGCACAAAGGCCAACCCTGCAACCACAGTCCACTGGCAGCTGGCCCAGAGGGGCAGATGCCTCTACTGGCTCTGCAGTCCCCATCCGTGTCTGGCAGGTGCACAGCAGGTCACTGTCAGGCAGCAGCCCCTACTGCCAGACTGCTGGAAACTCTCAGGGCTGCTTCAGCAGTCCAGCTGGCACAAGGGGTAGTGTCCCCAGGTACCAATTGGCTGGACCCCAGAAGCTCCTAAGAGCTCGTAGCCCTGAGCTACTTGCCAGGGCAGTTTTTATACTGCTGGGGCCAGGACAGGGCAGCTTTTTATACTTCTGGGGACAGCACAGGTGCTGGCCCCGGGCTCTAGCTCCCACTGGCTGAAGATCCGGGAGGAGCCAGGCAGGGTTATTTTGCCCCAAGTGGCACAATTTGCTCCACAACAAAGTGCATGTCCGAACACATGCGCTGAGGCAAAAAGCCCCAGCTCAAATTTGCACCACTTCTATTTGAGCTGCTGTAAGCTTACGTGCTTGCATGTGTGGATGCATCCCTAGTGTCTATAGATTTGAATAAAAAAAACCAAAAAAAGATAAGCTAACAAATGCAGAGGGGTAACTGGCTAGTACTGCTCCCTAGGCAGTACTGCACCCTGCACCTTCTCTGGTGGTAGGGGAGATGTCACTTCTTGTTCTTGCCATTGAAAACCAGTGATTATTTTGGTTTTCACATCAATACATATCACCTTTTTTTTGTTTTTGCTATGTATATCTGTTCTGACAGCAGCAAACTGATTTTTCTTCCCTCCCTGGAACCAGTGCAGGAAGTCACCTTCCAGTTACTTTCTGTCCCAGCCCCCACCCCCTTAGGCAGCATCTGGGGCTTGTGTCCAGTTCACCCACTCATCCCTATGCTCCTGAATATATGGTAATAGTATAACAAAAATTATGTAAATGCCAGGTGTCAGTGATTTCTTTTTCATAACTCATTGGAGTGTTGTTGGATCAAATACAATATACACAGAAAAATGACCCAGGACTTTTAAATGTAAAAATTCTAGTTCTTATTCATATTAAGGTCCATTAGCCCTTCTAAATTGGGCCAGAGACCCTTAATGTAAAAGGGAATTTGATCTCAAAATGTAGGAATTGATTTCTTCTTTTTTAGTACTTCTTGCTTTTATGTACAGCTAGCTTTGAAAAATCTTCTGCCTGCCATCTTTTCAACTTTCTGGAGTTTCATTCCCTATTGTAAAGAATAAGAGTATACTAACTGAGGTAGCTTTTTTGTTTGAGCATGCACGCCAGTTACGTGATAAGATAAATACCTACTGAATTATGGTCTTTCGGCAGAATATATTATCTGTCCATGCCTGTGAAGAACCAAAAATTACCCTAAAAAAACCAAATAGGAAAATGTGAAAGTTATTTACTTAACCAGGAGGCTGTGAAGAATTTATTTAAAAATGCAGAAAAGATCCAAAGAGATTTTGAAGCTGTTAATGCTCCCCAACTGGAAAGCCTGGAAAACAGATTGATTCTTATTTCAGAAATAGCATGTACAGTACATGACCCAGCCAAAACCTAATATCTTAGTATTTAAACTCCTGTATTTGTGGGATGAATCTTATTGTACTTATAAACTGAGTCTAATTTTGTCCAATCACATACATAATCCAAACCTTTTAAATAAAATACAATTCTTATCTTTTTTCTTTTCCTTTTTTCTTTGTTTCTTATTTTTCAGTGGTAGTTGTTGCAAACTTGGAGAGCTATAGTGAATTCTTCAGCTGGTATAAAGTGGTGTAGCTCCACTGATTCCGGTGGAATTATGCTGAATTCCAACAGCTGAAGATCTAGCCCCCTTGTTTTTGCTATCAGCCTTTCCATGTTTTCCAGATACTGACCTATCCTCTTTAGATAAATCCTAATCTCAAATTCAGGCAGATCTCCATTGTCTTCTATAATGATGAAGTAAATCTCATTGCCTATTTGCTGTCTCTGTTTTCCATTATGAGCCCTGATTTCATTTTGCTGACCTGCTTTTATGAACTGTTGTATAATATGGGGATCCTGGTTTTCCATGATAAAAAAAAAAAACAAACCTCACAAATTTCCTGATAAAACATTGCAAATTCTCTGATAAAAATCCCAAAATCTATGGTTAAAATAAAATACGCACCCCCAGCCCTGCTGGTGTCCCTCACTCCCTCCCCCCAACAGCCTCCCAGCCCTGTTTGTGCCCCTTGCCTCGCACCCACAACCCCTGCCCCCCCAGCCCTGCTGGAGGGGACCCCAGCTGCCAGGGTTATGGGGCCAGAGACCCAGGTCTGCAGGCTCCTGCCCCCAACAAAAGGCAGCAGATGCTGCAGCAGGAGCATAAGCCAGCTCCCCCACTGCTGTCTGCCTGCTGCGGGCTTGGACAGGGCCAGCTCCCAATAGCACCGTGTATTCCCAGGGTGCGGGAGGGGACCCCTGTTTCCCAGATCTGTGGCAGGGGCAGGGGCAGGGCAGATGCATGCTGCAGGCTCATGCTTCCCAGCCTGTTGCCCTCCCCCAGGTCCTCAGAAGCTCAGCGTGTGCAACCTGGCATGGCTGCACACAGCAGAGATGCACAGGAAAGCTGCGTGCTGCTGTGAGCTCCACACTGCCCTAGCCATGTTTCCGCTACAAGCAGGAGCAGCAGTGAGGGGCACAACCCTGCACTGCCCCCATGCACACAGAGGAAGCATGGCCAGGGAAGCGTGGAGCTTGCAGCAGCAGGCAGCTTTCCTGTGCAGCCCTGCTGTGCCCTGCCATGCCAGTTGCAAACGTTGCACTCTGGAGGGCAAGGAGCACAGCATTTGCAACCCTGGGTTTGCAGCCAGCTGGGTACTCTGGCTGCAAGGGGGTGGGGGTTGTAGCCTCCCCGCTCCTGGCCAGAGTGCCCAATTGGCTGCAAACACATTCTCACAGGTGGAGAGTGGCTAAGCTGGCTGGGAGCTGAGGGAGTAGGGGGTAGGAGGGGTTTGCAGCCAACTGGGGACTCCGGCTGGGAGCAGGGAGGCTGCAAACACACTCCTAGCCAGAGTCCCCAGCTGACTGCATACCTCCCCACTCCCTCAGACCCCAGACAGCTTGCCCCCCAGCCCTGCCCCACAATCCCCCAAGCCTCACTTACCTCCAGCAAGAAAAGTGCACCTGAAGAAGCCCCTGGTAAGTGTGAGCATTGGGACCCACCCTTCCCCTTCTCCCTTCCTCTCCAGGCAGGGTTGAGTGTTTCCCCACCCCTTTTGCAAACAGCTCTTACAGGCTGGAACTCAGCCAACCTACACCCTTTGCAAAAGGGGAAAATCTGTGGGTTTCTCTTCTAAAAGGAAAAATCTGCATTTTCTCTGATAAAAGTGGGAAATCTGTGGTTTTCTCTGTTTTCTTGTGGGAAATGGAAAACCCAGATCCCTGAAATGAACTATGGAGAAGTGTTGTTTGTTATCATTAAGAAGTTTTTTCTTATCAGTATCAGGATGCTATACTAGCCACTATAATTAAGGAAGGGAATCAAAGATAAGTGTATAATCCTAACACCTGTGAATTTCAAAGTCTAAATTCACAAAAGGCTTAAACTCATAAATCCCTACTACCTCTCATTTCAGGTAATAAAATCCAGCATTGTGATCCTTCAAGAAGCCTGCTGAGCTGTTTCCTAATTCTGGAGGCACTAACAATTCCTAAGTATTTAAGGGTTTTATACTAAAAGTAGCCAATTGCCTGTCAAGAATGACTGGGGTGAGGGACAGGGACAGAGGCGCATGTCTGTCCTTGCCTCCCCCATGCTTCGGGCCTGGCCCTGCTCCCCTGCCCTCTCCCACCCCCCCAAGTCCAGGCCTATTTCCTCCCTCCCCCTGCTTCGGGTCTGACACTGCTCCCTCCCAACCCCTGTGCTCCAGGTCCATCTGGCCCACGTCCACCTGCCTCCTTTCCCTGCTCCCCTCCCTCCTAGCTGTTGGCAGGGCCCAGTGGTGACAGGGTGCTATCATCATGCCCCCTCCCACTCCCCTCCCTCTCTTCCCCTCCCTTCTGGCTTTTGTTGGGGCCTGGTGGTGGGGTGGCATCAATGCACCTGTCATGGCAGGTGGGGATGGAGTCCTGTGTCCTGCCCTGCCCCCACTTCTCATCTGGTCAAGGGAGGGGGTGAATGGACCCTCACCCCCACCGCTTTGGGGCCGGGCCCATTTCCTCCCCCTCTTTGGGGCTGTTGTCCAGCTTGTGCCCAGCCCTGCCCTTGCTTCTCATCCAGTTGGGGGGGGGGGAGGGGAACAAGCCTGCTCCCCCCTCCCCCACTCCTTCCCACTCCATCACCACTGCCTGCAGGGAGCAGGCCCCCCACTCTGCTCCATCCCCTGTGTCCCTGCTGTCATGGCAGCACACTCTCCTGTCCAAACACTCTTGGAGCACTCTGATTGGTTGTTTCAGTCAGGCAATCAGAGTGCAAATAAAGCATCACAGACAGACAGATAAAGGCTTTTATAATATTAGAATTCACAGGGAACCTTAAAAGCTTCTGGGCATGCCCTGAACTATCACAGTAGTTTGGGTCTGCTTTACATTTTAGGCTCTGTGTAGTTGATGTTTGTCTTCCTGTGTTGCCTGAAGGACTTGACTGAACAAACCTAACAGAAATCTAACACTTGCATTTGCACAAAACACAAGTGATGAAAGAAGTCCCCCTTCCCTTTTTTCCAGTAGCTCAGTGGTTAGAGCCCTCATTCAGGATTGACAGATTCACAGAAGTTTAGGACTGGACAGACCTTGTGAGATCATTGGGTCCAGCCCCCCCTGCTCTGGGCAGGAAAGACTGCTGAGGTCAAATAACCCCAGCAAGGTGCACATCCAGTCTCCTTTTGAAGATCTGCAGGATTGTGGGAGACCTGGCTTTGATTCCCTTATCTGTTTAAAGATATTTAAACCACCATATCCAATTTCCACTGGAATGTCTGAATCAAAGTTATAGCCTATTTTGATATGAAGAACATGTCATTCCCTCTTGTGTACTTACATTGGCTAATCCCCATTTTGCATGCAGTGCTGGCTGTTATGAAGGTCAGTCTGAAGCATCCCTCTTTGCTCAGGCACTGCATAAGAAGCCTGGGTGCCTTGGTCAGGGCAGATTCCATAATACTGTAACAGAGGCAGTGTGGGGAGGAGAGAACCAGGCCACGAGCCCTGGTCCTGAGGGAAATGGGGGGCAAGGGGGATAGGAAACATAGTAGCTGTTGCACTGCTGGCCCATCTACCACCACACCTCAAGCAGCACAGGTATTCAGGCTGTGCCATATAGAACTGCCCTCCTTGGGTGTCCAGTTAGACCTCTGAGATTCAGTTACCTGGGTCAGAAAATGTTAAAGCCTATTACAACCTGGATACCTAAAGCCCTTTGTGACATTTGAGAGGTGTTGAGCATTCTCTGTTACAGTCAATGACCAGTACTTTGGAAGCACCCAACATCTTGTAAGATTATGCATCTTCCCCACTGCTGCATTTTGGTGCTTTTATAGCAACTTGCTGATAGGACAGCAGCCTGAGCCTGGCAGTTAGCAATTAAGAAAGCTTCTGGCAGAAGAGGGCAGAAAGTCTTTATGAGATTTGCCGGGTGAAGTCATTTACTGAACTTTACATCAAAAGTTCCCAGTTGAGAGTGGTCATAAAAAAAAGATCTTAAGCTGTGTGGGACCAAGATGAAGGTTTCCTTAAACCTTGCCCTGTGTTTCACTCCGGAAAAACTGAAGTCTCGAGAATGTTTCCAGAATCGGAGAGTGCTGCATATAACTTCACTACATGAATAATGAATTGGCTATAAATACCCTTCAGCAGAGAGAGGGAGTTGGCTGTGTTAGTCTGAAGTCAGGCAAAAGGTAGGGTAGATTTGCACCTTTATACACTAAGTAAATCAGAGATGTATAGCATAAGCTTTGGTAAGCAGAAGGCTTACTTCACTGGGTGCTGTGAAAGGAAGCAGAGCTGCTAAATATGAAACAATTGTAACCTGGGTGCACCCACGCATGTGCTCCCCTCTCCAAATAGGAGGGATGGGTGGCCAGGCAGGAGCGCTGCAAGAGGGATCTGCAATACAGGCCCATTCCCTCTGTTCTCTATAGAGTCAATCCAGGACAAAAATAGCTTAAAAAATATTTATATATTCCAAAAAGTGATATAAATAAATACAACATATACTTTCCATATAAGGCTATATTCTATAATTGGTGACTAGGAAATTATACCACTACCAATGGCCTCAAACCCAGCACAGGTAAGTAAATGATCTGAAACAGGTAAACACAGGTAAGTCCAAATAACCAACAAATAAATATAGGTGAACATCAAATAAATATTGGCAAACCACAGGTGGGTATCAACAAGGGATTTAACAAGACGGGGTGTATATACACACACACACATCAGTTAAATAATAATTCACATTAGAAATAAGAAAATATAAAATACTACCTATAAAATATGAGGCGCCTGCACACCCGTCAGGGTATCAACATCACTGTGAGTACTGGAGATGCCTCTTTGATGTTAGGAGCTTTAGTGCATCTCCAAAAGGGGAGAAGAAAGGGGCCCCAGTACCTTTCAGCCCCTCATGGGTTTACCGGAGACCCTTTCCCCACAGGGCCCTCTGCTAGGACCAACTCTAAGGGCTTCCTCCCCTGTGGGAACCCTTTCCCTGGTAACTCACAGCTCCAATGGATGATGCAAGGCCCTTGTCACCACAGCCAGGGTTTCTTTCAGCTAATGCAGGCACAGGCCTCTGGTTCGTACAGGGGCTCTGATCCCCTTGCAGCCCTGTGCCCCACTTTGGGCACTGAGGGCTCTGCCTGCTCTTCACAGTTGGGGGTGCAGGCTGTCCTCTGTGGCTCTGAGGCCCAGGCCTCCGCCTGGGACCAGCCACGCACAGAGCATGCACTTGAGTCCTGGCTGCGTGCCAGGAAATTTCATAGACATAGACATTAGGGCCCTTGGAGGACCTCGGAGGATCATTGAGTCCAGCCCCCCGCCCAAAGGGCAGGAAGTCAGCTGGGGTCATAGGA
>NW_017728916.1:24730990-24745257 GCF_001723895.1 Crocodylus porosus
TATGCTGCAGGTTTTTCCTCCCAAGGTGGAGAACCTTGCATTTTTCGGTGTTAAACACCATCAGGTTCTCATCCGCCCATTTGCTGAGCTGGAATGGCGGACCCAAGCTGCCTCAAGCAACTCCCAGGGTCAGGGTCCTGTTGGACCATGCCACATCACGCTGCCAGCTCGGTTCCTGGCCTCACACCAAGGGTTGCAGACCTGAGCTGCCTTGTGCAGGTCCCAGGGCCTGAGGCTTTATGCACCACTGTGTGAACTGAGTATATGGAGACCCAAGTTGCCTCACACAGCTCCCAGGGTGTTGCCGTGTATGCCACACTATGCACCAACTGAGGCTGAAGCCATCTGCCACTCCTGTCTGGCAAGAGGCGTCTTCAGGGGCTCTTCAGGGCAACAGCATCCGTCTGCTAGGCTGCTCTTCCCCAGCTCTTCTTAGCCCCACTTTCTTCTCTGTCCCTCAATGTGTCTGCTGCATGCTGGGCACACCACTCTTTTTATTCTTGCCAGCCCCGCCCAGCAATTATCTGATTGGCAGATGTGTTCCACCAATCATAATGAAGCTCCTCCGAGCCCGGGCATACAGGGTTGTATTGGTAAGTCCACCACAATATGATTAGAATATGAAGAGTAGGGAAGGGGAAGGAAAAAGGAGAGGGAGACTACTGGAAAAGGCAAGTTGGGTAAGAGAGAGAAAAACAAAGCAAATGAGATGAGGAAAACTCAGTGGATGCAGTGCACAGTATACAGGCTTGTAATTTGGCTTCCCCATCAGATCCTAATGGCTTGAGTAAATAGGGTGGTAATATTAACAGCTAAGGAATACAGATGTTTTGAGGTATGCAGTTAACTTAAATACATGTTAAGGGCCCTTAAACGAGGAGCATCCACACACTAGGGCAGAGGAATGCATGTTAAGGGCCCTCTAGCTGCTTAGAGATGATCCTCTTCCATTGAGGATTAGATCTAACTGGTTTTGGGCAACTCATGTTGTAATTGCATGGGACTGCTCCATGGGCCCAAAACCAGTTGGGATGCCTCCGACATCCAGGGAGGCACCTCTTCCAGCCACTGTTTCGTCCCCCACAGCGACAGCAGGGGGAAATGGAGGAGCTCCTAAAGGTAAAAATCATTCCTCTCCTCCCCTCCCCTCCCATCCCATTCTGGGCACTTTCTGCCCCCAGGGCTCCACTGTGCCCCTCAGGACTCCTCCTCTGCTCCCTTCTTGTCCCTCAGGACTATTCCCATCCCCCCCCCGCAACCTTAGCCTGCCCTCTGTGCCTCCCATCCCTCATGGCTCACCTATGGCTGCCACAACTCTCCAGGGGCAGCATGCAGGGAAAGGGAACCTGTCTGCCACTGCTTCCCACACCAAGCCACAGCCACTCTCTGGCCTAGGCCTAGTCCAGAGTGGTGGTTTCCCTTCCCTGCTTGCTCCCCGCCAGACAGTGCTGGGATCTGTGGGGGTGCAGCAATAAGCAGAGATCTAGGGTGTAGGGGTAGACCTAATGCATGGTGTGGTGGGTGGTGGTCTGGCCCCGATACAGGCTGGCGGGGGGTGTGGGGGAGGTGGCATCCCCCTGCTCACCTGCATTGAGTCGGCTGTACCCTCCTTCCACCCTTGGATTGCCCCCCCCAACACCCCTGCTCACTGACCTCCCCTCTCTCAGCTCTAAGGGCCAGCACATCCTATCCGGAGAAACGCGAAGCCGCAGGGGGCCCCACAGCCAAGAGGCCCCCTGCATTCAGCTGCTCGTCACCCCCACCCCCCACCACTGCTGCTGGGTTCTTTGGCCACTCGCCACACCGATACTGCCAGCTTCTTCACAGCAGGGGGCCCCAAAACGATTTCTTGCAGGTGTTGAGGAGTTTGTGACCCCTTGCGGAGCTGTTCCCAAAGACACAGAGTCGCTGTCTGTCTCAAAATTTATTTAGCATGCTGGGCACCCTGAGCGAACTCAGAGGCCCTGAATAAAACTGTTAGAGACAATTTATAGTTTACAGACAAGATGCGTGCGCAGGTGGGAATTTTCCACTGTGAATATCAGGTCAGTGTGGGAAAACTCTTAATTATTTCAAAGCTGGTTTTTGGCTACATGTTTGTTTTGAAATGGTAACTAATAGGGAGGAAACTTACTTCAGACTTCAAAGTGAATAGGATTCGGTCATTGCAGAGTCTTATCAGCCTGTCCTTGGAGGCTGAGTCTGCTGTAGGAGTTTAACTGCTACACTATTATTTACAATCTTGTTAGTAAAATTTCTACACGGGGCCCCCAAAAAATTGTCAGCTGGCCCTGTCAGCTCCTGGCATATCTGCAGCCATAGCTCAGCAGTAGTGGCAGTGGCAGGGGATGCTGGGTATAGGGGTGAGCCATGAGGGCAGGGAGGACAAGGAGTTCTGAGCAGCAGGGAGGGATCCCTGGGGGTGGGGAGGAATGGGTGGGGACAGCGGTAGGCCTCATACAAGCTGATGGGGGGAGGTGGTGGTGGGCTCAACTAGGAAGCGGGAAGCAGTGGGGACCCCTTTTGCAGACTGGTAGGGCCTACCAGCCCCCAGCTGCCTGTGATATAGGCCACCTACCTTGCCTCTGAGAGCTGGCAATGCAGGCAGGCACAGAACCAGCTTGATTCCTAACCAGGACCCTGCTCACCAGGTCTCTAAGCACAAGCAAATTTTAACAACAATAAAAATTAGCACATGCTAAGTGCAATGTGTAACAAAGCCCTAACATGTGGATAACCAGAAACACTTATATAGTTAAAGATCATCAATAAATTAGAGAAAAACTGTTTGGAGGATAAGGCAGCAAAAGCAACCCCAGCCCATTAAAAAGGGCTATTTTTAAAGATGGTTAGATTTTTTTTTTTTTTTTAACATCGCCCTCACAGTAATGCCTGTATGACTTACAGCAAAATGGGAAACAAACTGATGGCCCTTTTGTCCACAGCCAGGGGAACAAGGAAACCTCGTAGCTCCTCATGGCCAAAATTCAGTCTGTATGACCTAGAAACCCAGATGACAAGTCGTCTTCTTCTGAGGACAGGTGGTTTATCACTCACTGAGCTAGAACATCTGGGGCAAGATGCCAACCATACAGGACCATTTCACTGAAGCATAGATTTAGAGGGTTGAGTAGACTACCTATGACTTTCACCCTGGGAGTGTACTCCTTCATCTTAATGTCATCTAAAGAACAGACAGTGGACAATTGAGCAAAGGTGGTAGGCTACAGAAATAAGCCAGACTACTTTTCCCATTTCCAGTTGCTAAAGTACTTTAAGTGACAAAAGTACACTTTATACTTTCCTCACACTATTTTTCCAGATGAGAAATTACTGTAATTAAGAGATGCTATGTGACTGTGAATAGTAGAAGTGGTCTATGAGGTGATGTTTATTAAAAGTATTATTTATTCTGTGACAAAGTGGTGAATCGAAATATGCTCTCCTCATTCTTTTTATTCCACTTCCATGTTGTAATAATTTGAAGTTAGTATTTTCTTTAAAAGAAAGAAGATAATGGAGTAGATTTGCATATCCATCATGGGTGTTAACATTATAAAAGTACCTATATTTTCACTTGATTTTTGTTTTAACAATACTGGTAAAACTGCTGAGGATGACTTTAAAATAGATGCACCATTCTTTTAGATATTATATAATGCTGTGATGTGAGAAGGCATAATACAGGCTTTCTTATGCTATTGTATAATAGACCCAAAAAAGAAATGCATCTTATTTCCACACTGAGTCATCACTTTCAGTTTGGTTAGTGATTGTTGAATCCAAATTTCATTTCAGTGGGTTGGGAAGCAATCCCAGGTACAAAATACTTTCTTTTTGTTTGTATGGCAGATGCAACCAACAGGGAGAACAATATGTTTCTAGTCTATAAAGCATCAATAGAATGATACTAAATTAGGTCTTGAATAGTTTTGGATGTATGAAGGTAGAAGCACAAACTTTCACCAAGAAAACCTCCTCCAGAACGAACTAAAGAGATTTCAAATGTGCAGAAATACTAATTTGTTTTATGATCACCCCTGTGTAGCTTATTTTAATGTTCTTGTAATACTCTGGTAATTAACTAATGACACAGATTGCAGATGGCTAGTTTAGTGATTTTTCCATATATTGCAATTTAGAATTTTTTTATCATCCATTGAATTTGCCATTAACTTGTCAACTAAATGAGTTTTTCCAAAGTATCCTGGGTGAATTTTGATTCAAGTGACATATGCTTCTTACATTAAGGGCAGATTCTGATAGAGAGAAACTAATATGCATGGCAGAAATTGGGCATTTGATAAAAACTATCAATAGTGTTTTATTTGAATATAGCATGGGGTTATTCTATGATGTCCAAGGCAGCTCCCATGTTGGTCAATAAGTACTCTCCCATTGATTTCCCTTAACACTTGATTAGACCTTGGATAAAAGGCATACTAAGGTTGGGAAAAATATTACTTCACAGCCAAATTTTCCCAAATCTAGAAACTCAGATTTATAGAGAGAGTTTTGATTAAGAACTTTAAAACATCCTGTTAGTACTTACCTGTAAATCCAGCCTTACAGCTAGCACAGACACAGGCGAGAAGCTGAATTACTGAGGAATTTTATACACAAGATTTCAAATTTCCAAAAGGCATAGGGAAGAGAAATACCATGAGCTTTAAGGGTAGATGATAGTTGTAGACATGTGGCACCCTGACCCTTTGTGCGTGTCTGGCATTTAAGTATTCTGCAAATTTAAAATTACTTGAAATGCTTCAGATTTAACATGTTGTTCTTCCTTTATCCTCTTGCTATTTAATAAAAAGTGCAGAAAAGAATTTTAAAACTGAAATTCTACCACCAATATGGTATTGAGAACATTATTGTTCACGCTACACAGAAACCAGATAAGCAGATGGATAACAGTACTGTAACTTGCAAGCAGTTTCCCCACAATATCTCTATTCTCATGTATGCAGTGGGTTTTATGAAATTACTCTGCATGATGTGCGAGCATCAGGAGAAACATAAACTGAAGGCCAAAACTTTCCAAATCAATGGCTATGCAGTAATGATGTCAAATAAGTAACTTCCCCTCCCCAGAGCCCACACACTGGAAACCTAGGAGGTCTTGTACATAGTTGTTGGACTCAACCCAAGCTCCAAGAGGCAAGCCTGCTACATAAGCATATAAGAACTTTTATATAACTGGGTATGTGAAAGAGAGCACAGTGAGGACACCCTCTGGCTGTCCCATGAACTTGAGCATGAACATGTTGATGGAAGCTTTGCCTGTGAGTTCTGAAAGACTATACCCAGTATACATTGCTGAGAGCCGGGAGGGAAACATTTTCCTGCCCTACAAAAATTTAAGGTTTTGAAATTTGCCTGCTCCAAAACACGATGCTTAGTCAAAATCTCAAAAGGCTTTTTTAAAATCTAAAAGTAAAAATATGCAGTCTGAGCCAACCAAGATGTTTAATTTATGTTTCCAATATTTAATTTGTTTGGTTATATTTAGTTTAAACTTCAAAACTGTCACTTCGAACTAGAAAAACAGAAATCTTTATATAGAAAATAGTGCTTTGACCATTTCGGAACATTTTCCTTTTGTTTTTTTTCAAATTAAGAGATTTGTCCCAACTGCCCTTTTCCCATGAAAAGCTTTAGTTGAAATTAATCAACATTCTTTACCAATTTTTTTTTAATTCCCAAGGCAATATTATATGGACCAGGGCACAGTTAATATGCTGAACCAAGCTTCTTATTTTTAAAGTGCCCTTCGTCCCTTGCAAGCGAGAGCACTTGTTCCATGTTAGTTTTGTGGAGATTACATAAACATTGACTTAACAGCAAAGAAAAACCCGATATGCTAGTTTTGTGCAATGACATGTCCAGGAAGTATACATCCTGTGTGAGTTCATCAGGGAAGAGATAAAATGCCAGCTGGAATTTCAGTCCAACTTTGTTGCTTCATTGCTCTGTCAGTCCATGACATGCAGTTGTCCTGGAATTACACTGCTAGGTAGTTACAACGCAGGCAGACACTTATCAGGAGCACTACTGTTGCCAAATGGCTAAGACTCCTCCAGGCCATCTGCCATATGCAGAACCAGGAACTAATTTCTTGACTTATGATTACACAAGCAGAGAGGCATTGTTTATGTATGAATTCACACACACTCTTTCTAGAATAGCTGCAACAGGCGGAGAGCTCAGAAAAACTATAATCTCTTCACTTCAGCATCTCCCGAGACAGAGTGGGCCTACTGATGCAGTTCCTTCAACCAGGATAACTTGACTTGTGTCATGTTTATTCTTCTAGGGACCCCTGGATAGGCTTCCCTTGGCATAGACTATCTTTGAATGAATGGCTGCAAGCACCCGAATGATATGTTAAGCTGAGCAACAGCAGCTAATACAATAAACACAAATCCATAAAGGAAGGCGGAATTCAACTCACAATGTCATAAAAGCAAAATTAATATTTGTTTTCTACATCCGTATTCCAAGAGGAGTGTCTTGGAACATGGATGTCATTACTGATATTATTAATTACTGGTATCTTCCATGATAATTCTACAGATGTCCATGTTGCTTTGAGAAATAAAAGAAGTCACAGTTCTCTTACTGAGGTTTTATTATCCTAACCAAACAAATACAGCAAATAGTGATAACTGGGAAAGATGAAGGATTATAGCAAATATGCTCTGTGAATTTTGTTTTATGCTGTGTGGGACAAGAATGGAAGAGTAGATAGCAGGAGGCTTGGTCATGGATAGGTCAGATGAGGAAAGCAGGTAGTTAGTTCTCACACCACCAGATACAGAATAGGAAAAAGCCTGAGCAGAGACATAACTGAGGGTAGCAGTGATAAATCACCACTTTGTTTGTAGAAGAACGGGGAGGTGGGGGGGAATGTGCTCTCATCTTGTGGTTGATGAAAAATGAGAAAAGAAGTCGTTTGGAGGAGGAGGATGAAGAGGAAGGATGGGTGGTGACAGGCTTGTAGCTGTGGCATGTTTAAGAATTGCTTGAGAAGCGATATAATGAAACTGAGAGGAAAAGTGATGACTGCAAACTGCTCAGCTTTCCCCTGTGCTTGACAAGCCTGCCAGACCAACTCAGTAGGATTGTGTAGAGTTAATTCTATGACCTCTGACCTTTAATCTGTGGCATGACCTCCTTCTTTGATAAATGCCTGCTTTTGGTGCCCTTTATGACTGACATTAAGAATCAGTTAGGATTATACAAATCTGCACAGGAAACTGATTGCATTTCCTTATCTGAAATCAATGTTGTAGACGCAGCTAGGTTGGATTTCAGGCTTTTCCTTCAGATTGATTTCAGAGTGATTTGGTTGCAAGACCTTGATAGATTTCTGAATGCTCATTCAGGTGTTTCTCCAAGGTGTTTCTCACTTTTGTTTATAATTAATGTCCGTTATTGCTTGCATGTGCACAGTTGTTCTCCTTGGTGACATTATTTAGAGCTGGGGGAAAAAAAATGGATCTCATCTTATAAAAAATGTTTAATTTCATTCATGTCTCCAGAAATGTTCCTGCTCTGAATGGAGATGAAAAATGAAGCTCAAACTTCCACGCAGAAGGATAGCAAGCATCTTCAGCATCCAGGGTGGGGCAAGAGAGGAAGTATGTTCACCACTGGAGACTGAGGGAGGGAGACCAAAGTCTTATCTGTCTTGGTTCTTCATGCAGTAAAGACCACTGGTGCTGCTGAAGCAATGCTCACATGGATGGAAGCAGTGCCGTGGTACAGGCTCCCTGGAAACTACAACCGGCGTCTCATTTGCCCCCCCCCAATATTTATTTTTGGGGACCACATCTGCTATGGCCAAGACCGCTGGGGATGGGGGAGGACCACTCTACTTGCCCCCACAGACACATTGCTGGGCATGGCTTAGTAGGGGCTATGCCTGCTTGTGTGAAATTTCACCTCCAGTTTTGTTTCAATGCTGTTTCAACTCATTTCAAGCTCAAAACAGCGAAACTGAAACAAAACACAGAGCTTCGAAACAGCCTCGAAATGAGACGAGGCAGGTTGAAACCTTTTGAAATTTTCGAAACATTTAGAGTTTCAAAGCTCAAGTGCTTGCCTGCACTAGAGAAACAGAAACTAAAGTAAGGAGAGGGAGCGGGGGAAGGGGGGGAAAGCAGGGGAGTGGGAAGGAGTGCTTTCATTATTGGTTGTGTAGCTGGCCAGTGACTGTGATCCTTCCTTGAGGGCCTTCCGATCCCAGTGCTCTGGGAGAGGGATGGAAAAACTGCATAAAAGACAGCATTGCTTGAACGGCCCTGCTTTCTGCCTTGGTGTCAATTAGTGAGCCATATGTTCCAGCAGCTCAGTGTCAGACAACTACTGCTAGCAGCGCTGATCTTCTAAGGGATTCTCTACTTGCTAGCAAGAGGGATTTCGGATTCAGAATACCTTTTCCTTTGAGGCTCTTTTATTTTATTATATTCATTGATTCATTCTTTTGTATTATATTGGGTAGGATTACTGTTGGATATAATTTATATAGGAGGAAAATACATTTATATTTTATCTCCATACATTTAAAGCTTTGCAGCATACATTATAGAATTTATATAGGAATATGGCTTTGTCCCTATTGCTTCTTATACATTTCTTATTTGCACTACATACCTACCAATGCTCTTCAAGTCACTTTTATTTATACAGGGATTAAGCCATATACTTGCTGTTTCATTTCATATTTCTTATTTGCATCACACACACCCCTACTAGTACCACCAATGCTCTTGCAGCCACACTTTTGAATTTATACAGAAGCTAAGCCATATACTGGCCATTTAACATTTCTTATTTGCATCAGACATGAAACACACCATGAAGCATGGTGGAAAGGCAGGCGGCCACACTGGCCAGCCTTCAAGGAGGGGTGGAAGAGGAGGTAGAGAAAAAGCTGGAAGTTCTGCTCCCACCAAACTGAGACGAAGCCTCTTTCCTCCAGCTAAAGGGGATGAGGCTGCTACAAGAAGCAAGGAGTGGGGAACACTGCCACTGCCTGTGCCTGAAACTGCATCCCCTCCATATGTATTAGCCATAACCATGCCCACCCACCATGATGGTAACAACAAGCACCAGCACCAGCACAGCAGCTTACTACACCCTTATTTTACTTCCCAGGCTGAGCCTTCCAGTGCCAGAGGAAGAGCTGGTGCTGGATCTGGATTTCTGTGCCCTAGCAAGGGAAATTCTGGGGAAGAAGGGGGAAAATCAGCTGAGTTTGTGCTTGACACCCCTCAAGTTTCCCCTAGAGCCAGGTCTCCTTCCCCAGAAGGTGTTTAGGAGGAGGTTGATGTACAGGTGGAGGCAAAAGGCTCAGCTGAGTCCACTCCTCCTATTGCAGTGCCTCTGTCTGCTGAGGAAGAGGAAGTGCAGCAGCATCTATAGATACATCTACACCCCAGAAGCAAGTGGGTAGTATGGTCTGGCATCATTTTGAGCTACCAGATGACCCCATATATGCTAATCAGCCTGCATTACCGAGCCAAAATCACCCAGAGCAAGGGAACAAAACACATGAGCACCACAGGGATGCCTCCATTTCCATTTTCATTGACTGGCTTTCTTGCCTGCATTGCATGCCAGGCCAGCCTCTGGTTCTTTACTACTATTCCTTCCATCCAGGACCAGGAGACACATCAACTGCAGGTACTTCCTCAGCCTGACAAAAGGTTTTTCAACCTGAAAGCTTCCTAAGATATATTTCTCTAACTATTCCATTTTTTTCCTCTAATAAACATGTAAACATAAAGACACAAGATAAGCCATCACACACCACAAGTAACATATATCCAACACAACATCTTTATTTCTTGCTATCAGTTCCTTTATAAAAAGAAATGCTCTGTGACAGTTCAGTTTGGCTACCTGAGATGCTGCTGGTGCTGACTGCTGAGCCACCTACTTTAGTTTTACCTGCTGCCATTTACAGTGGTGGACTAGATTAAAGCTGTAGAGGAGGAGGCCTCAGTGGGGCACACTGCCACGTTGTGCAGAGGCAACAGTGCCAGGAAGTGCACACCTCAACACACACACACACAGTGTCACCCACTCATGTCACAAGTTTTGCCTACCTGCAGCCAGAGGTGCAGGGCCCCAGAACCCCCCTGCACCTATCTCCTTAACAGCTGGCAGGCTTTGTGGCTGCAGCAGGGCCTAGCAGCCAGGCCTGCAGTAGTTCCCCCAAGACAGACACAGTTGCACAACCACCCATGACATGAGTTTTGCATGTCAGCAGCTAGAGGTGTAGGACCCCATAACCCAGACTCCCCCAGCACTTATCTCCTTAACAGCTGGCAGACTTTGTGGCCTCAGCAGGGGCTAGCAGGCCTTGAACACACACAGTGTCACCCATGTTATGAGTTTTGCTTGTCTGCAGCTTGAGGTACAGTTTCTCCCAAACCCCTCCACCTATCTCCTTGAAACTTGGCAGGCTTTGTGATCTCAGCAGGGGCTAGCATGCCTGCAGTTTTGACCATGCTGTGGCTTAACACGTATACGTGACATGAGTTTTGCTTTCAAGATTTGAAGTGCAGTTTTGCTGAGACCCCTGTACCTATCTCCTTGAATCCTGGCAGCTTCCATGCTCTCATAAGGCTCTACCATTCCTGAAAGTTTCATCCAAATCAGACTAGAAATGACAAAGCTATAGGCTATTTTGAGCTTCCCCATTATAACCTATGAGTGAAATGTTGAAACAGCGAAACTGTTTCGACAAAACGAAATGGAACAGCAGTTTCAGGTCAAAATGAAATCTGAAAGAAAACGTTGTTCTGTCGAAATGGTGGGTGGGGAAGTCTGCATGTGCAGCCTGGGGCCGGCTGGGGACTGCCTGAAACAGAACAATCCCCAGCCACCTCCAGGCTGCATGTGCTTCCTCACCCAGCCTAGGGCTGGCTGGGAGCTATCCTGGTCAGGTGCTGGGCAGGGAACTGCCCCTATGCAGGTAGCTCCCAGCCCCTGCTCCATGATAGCAATTATGATTACAGAGTGGGGGCTGAGGAGCTTGTTCCCTGCTGAGAGATAAGGGTCTCCCAGCCCCATATTCTCTGATCATGATGGCAGAGCAGGAGTTGGGAGATAAGGATCTCTGTGATTACAGCTCCCTGATGCTGGGGAAGAGGGGCATAGTGCCTGTTTGGGCTCCTGTGGTGAAGCTCACCACAGCAGCAGGCAACTTCCAGGGGAAAGGAGCTATTTCACACTTAGTTGTGGACAGCTGACTGGGGCATTTGACTCCAGGCCAGGCATCTACTTGAGCACTACAGCACCATTGCTAATGCCAAATAAATTTGCTATTTGGATTTGCAGGTAGCAAATTTACTCGGTATTAGGGAGATTTACACTGAAGGAAGGATGTGCACTAGGGCTGTGTGAAATGGCTGTGTTTCAATTTGGTTTTGGATTTGGCTGTTTCAGAGGACAGTGATTTGTTTTGGTGTTTCGGATCACTGTCCTATTTCATTTTGGCGGAATCTGTTTCAGAGATTAGGCTTCGGCAAATCTTCTCCAAATCTGTTTTGAAGCCCAGCTGGGTGCGTCTTGGGGCCAGGGGCTGTATGGCCCAGCAGGGAGCAGGACAGAGCCATGGGTGGCTTTTTCAGGAGAGAGGGAGGGCCACTGCTCTCTATGCAAGCAAGGAGACTCCTGCACAGATCTGATCCCTATGAAGCCAGGTTGTGAGGTGGGGACCAGCACTGCCCTGCTGCATGACCTGGCTCTGCAGAGAGCAGAGACCTGCACTGGGGATCTCCTCCCCGCTGCTGCCCACACCACACTGCCCCAGATCTCTGCTCTCTGTGGAGCCAGGTCACGTGGCAGGGACCAGCACTGCCCTGCTGTGCAACCTGTCTCCACAGAGAGCAGAGAGCAGTGCCAAGGATTTCCTCACTGCTACTGTCCACCCCATGCTGCACCAAATCTCTGCTTCATGCAGAGCCAGGTCACCTGGCAGGAACCAGCACTGCCCTGCCATGTGACCTGGGTCTGCAGGGAACAGAGATCTGTGCTGTGGTCTCCTCACTGCTGCTGCCCACCCCGTGCAGCCCCACGTCTCTGGGGCAGTGAGGGGCAGGCAGCAGTGGCAAGGAGACCCCAGCGCAGATCTCTGCTCCCTGTGGAGCCAAGTTGGGTGGCAGGGCAGCAGCGTACAGCTGTTTTCCTGCAAGCCTGGCTCCAAAATGTTGAAATTTTCCAAAACATCTCCGAAATGTTTTGGATGCCTTGTTTTGTTTCAGAGATGTTTCTGAGCCTTCTGTTTTGGTTCAGATTTGGTGTTTCAGGTGCTGAAAAGACCCAAAACACCTCCAAAATGAAACAGCTCCCAAAATTACACACAGCTCTAATGTGCACATGTAGTCCCATGTGTTTACTTCACAATAAACTATGTTAGTTTGTCGTTAAGATTCTCGTGTAGTCACACCCTTTATGTCTCTTTCCCATTCCACCCTTGGCCTAGTTATACCTGTGTTTGCCTGTCAGGCCTTTCAGACTAGAAATGTCTTCCTATATGTTTGTACAATACCAGAAGAAGAGACCCTTGGTTTCAGTTTCTCCAAAAAAAGTACTTACTTGAGGAGGGAGTACTTATTTGAGCTACAATCCTGATGCAGAGGAAAAGGGAGAAAGGGGCCAAAAGGCTTCCTTGGCTGACCAGAGAAATCCAGGGCAGACTAAGGGCCAAAAGGGGAGCACATAAAAAGTGGAAACAGGGAGAGATCACCAAAGAGGAATATACCTCTTCTGCTCGTGCTTGTAGGGAGGCAGTTAGACAGGCCAAAGCTTCCATGGAGCTGAGGATGGCATCCCAAGTTAAGGATAACAAAAAATTATTTTTCAGATACATAGGGAGTAAAAGGAAGGCCCAGGGTGGAATAGGACCACTACTGAATGGGCAAAAGCAATTGGTGACAGACAGGGAGGACAAGGCTGAACTCCTCAATGAGTTCTTTGCCTCAGTGTTCCTAAACAGGGGCAAGACAAGTCAATGGGATTGTAGAGAAGCAGCAGCTGGGTGCCAGACTACCAAGCGTTGACCCTGAGATGTTGCAGAGTCACTTGGAAGCATTGGATGTGTTTAAGTTGGCAGGTCTGGATGAGCTCCAGCCGAGGGTACTGAAGGCACTGCTTAATGTCATTGCACAGCCACTGGCAAGAATATTTGAGCACTCATGGCACACAGGCCAGGTCCCAGAGGACTGGAAAAGGGCCAAGGTGGTCCCTATTTTCAGGAAGGGGAGGACGGAGGATCCAGGCAACTATAGGCCAGTCAGTCTCACCTCCATCCTTGGGAAAGTCTTTGAAAAGATTATTAAGGCTCATATGTGTGAGAGCCCAGAAGGAAAAATTATGCTGAGGGGAAACCAGCATGGGTTCATAGCAGGTAGATCATGCCTGACTAATCTGGTCTGTTTTTATGACCAGGTTACAAAACACCTGGACACAGGAGTAGGGGTTGACATCGTTTACGTAGACTTCAGGAAGGCCTTCGATACAGTATCCCACCCCATACTGGTGAACAAGTTAAGAGGCTGTGACTTGGATGATTACACAGTCCGGTGGGTGGCAAATTGGCTAGAGGGTTGTACCCAGAGAGTCGTAGTGGATGGGTCAGTATCGACTGGAAGAGACTGGGCAGTGGGGTCCCGCAGGGCTCAGTCCTTGGACTGATACCCTTCAATGCCTTCATCGGTGACTTGGACAAGGGAGTGAAGTTTATTCTGTCCAAGTTTGCAGATGATACGAAACTGTGGGGAGAAGTGGACACACTGGAGGGCAGGGAATAGCGACAGGCAGACCTGGGCAGGTTGGTCAAATGGGCAGAAAACAATAGAATGCAATTTAACAAGAATAAATGCAAAGTGCTGCACCTAGGGAGAAAAAATGTCCAGCACACCTACTGCGTAGGAAATGACCTGCTCGGTAGCACAGAAGCAGAAAGACTCCAAGATGAACATGAGTCATCAGTGTGACAAAAGTCATCAGAAAAACTAAGTGCACTTTATCATGCATCAGCAGGTGCATGACAAACAGAACCAAGGAGGTGATACTTCCTCTCTATCGGGCACTGGTCAGACCGCAGTTGGAGTACTGCGTGCAGTTTTGGGTGCCACACTTCAAGAGGGATGTGGATAACTTGGAGAGGGTCCAGAGAAGGGCCACTCATATGGTTAAGGGCTTGCAGGCCAAGCCCTACGAGGAGAGACTAGGGCACCTGGACCTCTTCA
>NW_017728916.1:24745357-24758625 GCF_001723895.1 Crocodylus porosus
AGGAGGAACTTCTTCACAGTTAGAGTGGCCAAAATCTGGAATGGGCTCCCAAGGGAGGTGGTGCTCTCCCCTACCCTGGGGGTCTTCAAAAGGAGATTGGATGGGCATCTGTCTGGGGTCATCTGAACCCAGCACACTTTCCTGCCTATGCAGGGGGTCGGACTCAATGATCTATTGAGGTCTCTTCTGACCCTAACATCTATGAACCTACGAAACATGAATGAAAAAATCTGGTAATAGAAGCCACTCAGAGAAAGCTAGAAGTGGGTGTTAAATATTTTCCAATAACTAGAATACTGAGAAATCCCCAACAACTGCAGTGCATTTAATAATGTATGAATTCTCAAGCTGTCTTCTGTTTAGCTGGTAATGGCTAAATTTCAATGAGAAAACGAAGACTGAGCCTTCTAATGACCTCAGTGAGGCAAAAACACTCACATAAAACCTTAACTTTAAATAGGTAAACAGTCCAATTGGAATCATTACTAGGGGTCTACTTAATTAGTGGCAAAACAAAGCAATTTTTGCAGCTTGTTCATGGCACAAAGAGCCTATTTTGTGTGTATTTCCTGGCAGCCCCGCCCCTCACTGCTGATTGGTGGAGAGGCATATACAGTATAATTTAATAGCAAATTCCACAGAAAGTAAATTATATCATATAATTTAGCATAGTATTGTAAAATTAAATATTAAATTTAAAGCTAAATTGAAATTGAAATGTAAATATAAATGTGTATATGCTATGAATTGTAACATATAATTTTATGTAGTGTTCTACAAAAAGTTTAAAAATACTAATCAATGCTAACTTAGTAGAAATGATTCTTTTTTGTCATTAAATGCTAGCATGCAGCATCCACCAGCAGTTGCAGCTGCCATCCTCTGTATCTGCAGATTGAACACTTGTCTATATATTAAGGCTGCCTATTCTCTGTCCACTGAATTGGTTGGAATTGTAAGGCAGCATTTTGCCAAGTTGCAGAGATGTGGAAACTGATCAGAAACAGAATCCCCAAACTAAATTACATTCAGAGGCATCTGGCATTCTTTGGCACACCAGAATTTGGTATGTGCTTGTTGAAGTACTCCCTTAGTTTAAAGTTATCATTTTTTTCCAAAGGCATGTTGGCAGCAGTGAACGGCTCCACTATCTTGAATGTAGCTTCTTTTCTTGTTAAACTGCTTTCAGTGGTTCTTTAAACATTGAGGACATTGTCATTTGGGGGTTTTTTTCTGACCCTCAGCCTCTGCAGGAGCCTTGGACTTTATATTTGATTTGTACTCTAAATGGTGATCAATGCTATTCTTCCTTGATATATCCAGAGTCCCACTGCAAGATGAACAAAAGAATTTGCCACCATCTGAATGTAAGGTTCCTACAGGGAACTGTTACACAATCCTGACCTGAAATATATTTAGCTTTTTTTATTTCTTTTCATTTATCTTCAACTGCAGCATTACATTTAACTTCTTAAAAGATGGCGCTGAAACATTTTCACTTCACTGGCTGTTGCCTTCACTTAGTCTACATCACTAGCAGACACTCAGAATCACATGCTCTATGACTGCAGTGATTGTCATGTTGTCTTTGTATTGTGGTAAGCATTGGGACATTCTAACACAGCATATTATCTGAATAATATGCCGGGGGGTGGTCTTTTAGGTTGATTTCATGGAAGATTATAGCCAATACAATATTTCCAGGTGATCACAGACAATGCTGTTTTCTGCAGTTTCCATGGAAACCACAAATTAAGTAGACCCCCTAATCATTAAGCTTAAGTACACAGCTAAACACTTTGATTGGAGCCAGCATGCCTCAGCACCATGCAGCATTGAATTAGAAATGATTCAGCTGGTTTCAGTAGAGCCTGGAGAAAGAAGATAGTATAAATATGCCTGTGATAAACAGAGCAAAGCAGCATGTGTGAAGGTCAGCCCTTTGATCAGCCCTACGCAAGAGGAAGATCTGGGAGAAGGATGACTCATCTGATCTGTCATGGAGCTATGGCGTCCTCAGTAACTTCATGATGAATAAAGCTACCACTTTGTTCTTCTGAAGTTTCCTTTTATGATTCCCAGTCTTTATGTTTCATGATTCTTATTTTTGTTTGACTTGCCCATTGTTACTTCTCTCCATCCTCTTCCTAGTTGCTGAGTTCACTCAAACTTGGAAGTTAAGTTTGACCCAACCCTTAATGCCCAATAAAATCCCCTTTTTGTCCCCTGTCTTTTTCTTCATGGCAGTCTGCCCTTCGTTCTGCCTCCCCTCCATGCCACCTGCCTGTTCCCCCTACCCTGCCAAAAAAAATGTTGAGAAGAACCTCCTGTTCAGAAAATGAATCCCTGCTATAGAAGGAAGGCCAGGTTCACTGCTATGCATTTTGGAAATGTGGAACTACTTCATGGCGTAACATGAAAAATGGTGATGGCAAGGTGCTCAGACTATAGCAAGGAGTGCTACGGAACAGGCTTTGCATACACAAATGCACATATTTCTAGAAATACTGCACAAAGTTGACCTGCTTCTGGCTCTGGGACTAGCAGGCAAAAAAACCACTTTACACAGTTATAGAAAAGATTTTTTACTACACTCACCAGAATAGGTCAGTAGAATATTCCTGGTTTGTTAATTTTGTCTATTGTGCTTGAAAGAAAAAGTTTATAGGGACAGGACACTGAGAAATTCAGTGAAAAAGGAAGCAGGAGCAGCAGAAGCTATTTCCTGAGGGAGGAAAGAACAATTTTCAATAGGCTGATAAAAGAAGATCCTCATCTAGAATACAAGACTTTATATCTCTGAAGTCTTTAGCTGGACCTACGATTTCAAACCTCTGTGCAGGATTTTTAGCCATTCAAGTCCTGGTTAATGAAATTCATACTACTACAGTGATGGAAAGGTAAGGAGCACAAGAAGTGCATCTAAACAAACAAGGACTCTTGAGCTCTCTACAGCTTATTCAAAACTAACTCTTAGGCTAAGTACAGACAGTCAAAAAGCCTGAGGCTGAATCAATTCAGTCTTTGCAGGTTAGTCTAGACTACATAGATTGAACAGACATTCACTTATGATTGTGGAAATGCAGCCACATGCCTGAAGTGACCCAGGCCAGAGGCTGGGGAACGTAAGATCATGCCTCCCTGCTCAGCTGGAGCAGGCAGCTTGGGCCAAGGCTAGCTTACCCACCCTGGGGGGAGTTGTGGGAGAGGAGCAAAGCATCCTGAGATGAGTTGACTTGAATGTGGAGGGGATCTGGAACAGAAGTTCAGTAAACTGATTTAACCTAAATTTGTTCAGTCTGATGCTACATCCTTTCAGGTTTAAATTATCCATCCAAGTTTCAGCCATTTTGAAAGTGGTTTATGTGCATTGAACTTCTGTTGTGTTGCAGATTTGAACCAGTTTTTCCATCGCTTATACTGTTTATTTGTAAATTCTGTCTCCAGCCTTAAAACTCTATGAAGCCCTTTCCCATTGTATTGTTGAGGCTTTTTTCTGGTTTGTACTGATGGGGCTGAAGTATTATCACTTGTCTGGCCAGGAGCATTTTAATTTTGGAATATTTAGTGAGACTTTAAAAAGTGGAGAGCCCACACTGTAAAAATAGGTATGTTGTTTTAGATCACGGTTCTCACACTGTAAATATCTGGTTTTGTAAGAAATGTATTTCCACAGGGAACATTTTTGCATCTTTATAAAGCTAAATTCATTTCAGGCATGCAGTCAGCACTATGACAAATTTAAGGCTGCTATTGTGTTGTATATCATATAACAGCAGTTATGAAAGTTCAATAGTCAATAAGCAGACTAATTTTCAAACTTTCTTGGCTGTGCTGAATAACTGTATATTAAAGATTCAAATATATTGAAATATTCACCAACAAAACATTAACACACTGCATAATAACTTGAAAATGTTCTGGCTTTTTGAGTCTAAACAAGCTAAGGGTAAAACAAATGAAACCATGCCTAAAAACAAACTTGTTTTTTGCCAGTCTGGTGCACATAATCCTCTTGACTTGAGTAGTTCTATTTACACTTCATTTTAGTTCCATGTGATTTATTATCAGTGGGGCCAGCTACGACCATTGTAGTTAATGGATTGGAAATGCTGACAGTCCCTTACCTGCAGTTTATAACCCAACCATAAAAATTCACTCTGGACAAAATTGTGATTTTCTAGTACTTCACTTGGGATCTATATTTTTCCTCCAGAATTTGGTTTTAAATTTATTTAGAAGTTCTTGGGTTCCGGGATGGGAAGGGGAGAAAAAAAAGGGATGTGTATGAGTGAAATGCACACACGCACATGTTGGGTGTCTTTTTCTTACATTTGTAAACCATCTCATCTTTGCTGTTTAGTTTGGATGATATTAACTAGTACTTCTTGGTTACTTAAAAATAGCTTCAGATTAGGAGGTCACTAATGCATTTGCCATTCTGCTTTAGTGTAAGGTGAACTTCCTGTTTTGGGATTTCCAAAAGAAAGTTCCAGCTGTAATGGATACTTACTGCTATGAAGAATTTGCGCTCTAACATAGTCAGAGCAAAGAGCAGGGAAAAGGGCAGATGAGAACAATGATCTGGAGGTGAACCTCAAGACTGTTTTATGAGTGGGAGTGGGACAGCACCAGTCAGCCCTGGCAGAGACAGTCTAATCAAAAGTGTACCTATACATTCTAAACACTCTATTTGTGAACATTTAAACAAGTACACCTAGTTCAGGGACTGCTCTGAATTTAAACCACAGGGGGTGCTGATGCTAGTGTAGAAAAAAGAAAATAGAAGAACTGGAGCTAGCATGCTTTTTTAAGATGTCCCTAACAATATAGCACAATACAGTGTAATGCAGTGCAGTAGAATGAGGCTATCAATAAAGCTACGAGTATCTTTCATGGTGGAAAACACTCCCCTTCATTTGGCTAGCTAGTAATGAGGCAATTCAATACAAGAGCTAAAGACAATTTGTGTTGTCTCTTATAACAAAAAGCTAGTTCATAGGATTCAGTAAAAACACTATAAAAGCTTGGTTTGATTCAGAAGGCAACCTATAGACATTAGGGCTAGGTACGCACAGTCATAAAGCCTGAGGCTGAATTGATTCAGTCTTTGCAGGTTAGTCTAAGATACATGGATTAAACTGAAACAGAAGTGAACAGACATTTTCCTTTGATTCGGGAAATGAAGCCACATGCCTGCAGTGGCTCAGGCCAGAAGCTGGGGGGCACTAGAGCATGGCTCCCTTGTTGTGTGTTTACTTCCTCTTCCTGCTGCCCCTGAGGTCTCTGGGATTTGCAGTCCAGAATTACAGCAGTAGGACTCTACAGGGTTGTTCATCATTACTTCCTCTTCCTGCTTCCAGGTACCAATGGGATTTGTAATCCACAGTTGCAACCAGTAAATTTGAGTGGCAGAAGGGGTGTTTAGCCCCACTCTCTGCCTGGCCCCAGACCCCAGCTGGGGTTTTCCAGGGGGGTCAACTTGAACCAGGGGGTTAACTTGAACCAGGAAGGGGTCTGGGACAGAAGTTTCATACACCAGTTTGACCCAAATCACTTAAGTCTGATACTACTTTCAACCAAGTTTATCTTAAAGCAGTTTCAGCTATTTTAAAACTGGTTTATGTGCACTGAACTTCTGTTCTGTTACAGGTTTATACCAGTTTCTGATCACTTGAGCTGGTTTATGTGCAACTTCTGTCCCTAGCCTAGAAATCTATCTGACCAGAATGGTATACCAATTTCAATACAATTATTTTATGTTAAAGCTTCATGAAATTTGTAATTATAGAACAGATGGAGCTCCTTTTCAGAAATGCCACATTCATTCCTTAATATCATCAAAGAAGGAGATCCCAAACACACACACACATATACGCACACACCACTCCACATTATTTTGTATTTTATCATCAAAGAAGGAGATCCCAAACACACACACACATATACGCACACACCACTCCACATTATTTTGTATTTTATATGTCCTTCATTTGAATACCTGTCAATTGCTGTTTTTGAGGGGTAAAAAACTACTAGTCTGTTTAATAACAGTGTAACTCTATTGGATCCAATGGAATTACTCTTGATTTGCAGCACTGCAAATGTGATTAGAGCCAGGCTCAAAATGTACAAATGCTTCCTTTTGCTACTAAAAGCCCTGATGCTTTTCCTACACCTATCAGTATTCATCCATTTAAATATCAAACATCCAGAACCCAGGGTTATCCTCTGTCTAGCCATCATTCCTGAATGATGGCATGGTAGCATTACTGTAACAGATACCAGAAAATGTTTGTCTGATGAGGGATTACTTTCATGTCTGGATGGCTGGGATAAAACATAAACAAGCTACAAGTTCCAGGGATTTCCAGATGGAACAAGTGACAATTACAGATGAATTATCTTTGTTTAGTAACTGCTTACAAGGGAGGTAGGGAGATTCTTGACCCATTGGCCACATCCCCATGAGTAGGGATGTGTTGTTGCCACACGAAAAAAAGCAGTGGTACAAATTCATGCCACTGCTTTTTGCCCCAGTGCATGCCCCTGCACATGGGGTTAGTGCAGGGAACAATGCTCTGGGTGGGGGAGGGGAGACTGGGGCCAGCACCTGGGTTAGCCCCAGAAACCTTCCCTGAGGCCCTGGTGCTCTAGTGGTGGTGATCTAGGCATGTGGAGCCTAGTTGGCAGCCTGAACATGGCTCTGGCCAACTAGACTCTCTTTTCAGGTGACACACTGCTGCCATGTGCACCACCCCACTTTTCTCTGGCATCAGTTTTTTTGACACCGGGATCTCCCAGTGTCAAAAAAACCCACCATGCTGCAAAATAGCAGCATGGCAAACACCTGCTTCTGCAGTGCATGCAGTTTATGGCACCACAGATGGTCTGCAGCACTGAAAACTGCACATTTGTGCTCATTTGGACATGCCCACTGAGGTTAAATACAAGGAGTCCATTGAATTTACAAGAGCCAGGAATTCGACATTGGGATTCTGAAAATCAGTGAGAACTATAACAATTTATATAAGCTAAGTATTAGGGCTGTGCAAAGCTTCGCCAGCTGTTTCATTTTGACGCTGTTTCGACTCGTTTCAGGCTTGAAACAGTGAAATCAAAATGAAATGAAGGGCTTTGAAACAGCCTCAAAACAACATGAATCCAGCCAAAATGTTTCAAAAGTTTTGAAATGTTTCAAATTTTGAAGTAGCCTGGTGGTGAGATGTGGGGGAGAGCCAGGACTGCACTTCAAATGGCTCCACAGCCCCATTTTCCTTCCTCCTCAGATCAGTTTTGGTGTAGGGCTCGGGGAAAATCAGCTTGTGCAGGGAAGGTGGCAGTGGGTCCCTGCATGAGCTGATTTGCCCCAGGTCTTGCACCCTCCTCCACTTGGCTCTGGTGCAGGGCCCGGGGAAAATCAGCTAATGAGGGGACCTGCCGCTGCCTCAGGATCATGGTGGCGGTGGGTCCATGCACAAGCTGATTTGCCCCAGGCCCCGTGCCCTCCTCAGACTGGTTCCGGTGCAGGACCTGGGGAAAATCAGTTCATGCAGGGACCCACCGCCACCCCGATCCCAGTGTGATGGCAGGTTTCTGCATGAGCTGATTTGCCTCAGGCCCCACACCAGAGCCAATCAGAGGAAGGTGCAGGGCCCAGGGCAAATCAGCTTGTGCATGGACCCACCACCACCCCAATCCCGCAGCCTGTGCCCAGAACATCAGTGCTGCCGCTGGCCCCAGCTGGCAGCACCAGCCTCCTGTCATCTGGCAGGCAGATCAAGGGCTCACCCACACCCCTGCAAGGCCTGTGGGTGCTGTGCTGGACTGCTCCTGGGGTCGCAGGCCCCCAGTCTGCCTTCCAGATCACAGGAGGCTGGTGCTGCCAGCTGAGGTCAGTGGCAGCACTGATTTTCCTGGCGCTGGCTATGGGCGAAATGTCAAAACAGCATCAAAACAGCCAAAAAGTTTTGACAAAATGAAATGGAACAGTGCTTTCGAAATGAAACAAAACTTGAAACGAAACACTGTTCTGTTGAAATGTCGAAATGGAAGTTGGAGCGGAACGATGCTGTTTTGCACAGCCCTACTAAGCATATAAGGCCTGCCCCCAAGTTTTGAATTATATAAAAGAAAGAAGGAGAAAAAGCTAAGAATTATATCTGGCCAGACAGGAAAGGATTTAGGGTACTGGCTTCATTGCTTATACTATAAAAATTACTGGTTTTGCCATATTTGCACTGAATCTTGGACAAATTCTGGCCAGCTCCCAGCACCAATCCCCTGCTGTCTCCATCATGCAGCCAGGGCCGATCTTCTCTGACACAAGAGTGAATGGTTTCTGATCAGTTGGCTCTTGCCTCATGTGGGAGGCAGCTGAGGAGCAGTGGCTCTGGCCCCAAGAAAACAGCTGCCTTGAGCCAGCTGTCACCCCTGGCACCGGCTTCTGGCCCTGCGGATCATCCCTGCTCCACTGGGGATGATCAGAGATGCCACCACTGTTCTCCCAGCCCCACACTGGGACCATCTATTTGGTAAATCCTGTGTGTTCAGCTGGTCAGGGTGGGGTGCAAGCAAGGTTTTTCTCTCCCTTGCTCCTTCCTCCTCCCCCCAAGCTCTGCCACAAACCCATCATTGTAGAATCCAAATGCCTATCATAGAAAAGTCAAAATCCCCAGTGGACTTCAGAACCTGAAGCTTTTGTAGGCAAGGGGAGAACATTCTTGTGAAAGCTGAAGTGGTAGAAAATTGGGCTGAATTCATACTTGAAACTGTTCTTCTTTCAGTATCTCATTCGTCAGGCTTTTGCTATTCTGACCTTTTGGAGCACGCTAGCACAAAGCATTTGAATTTTATCTGTCATATAAATAAGTCTAATGAAAATAAGGGTCTAAAGGCAGAGGATGAGAGTGGCACCATTATCCTTTCAGAGAGGCAGCTAGCACTATCCCAAAAAAACATACATGACTGTAGAAACACAGAACACTTTCAGGATCACAAAAATGGCTTCAACTTCATTGACTGGCATGTAGCAAAAGATTACAGTTATTTGCAAGATAGATTTCTATGTTGTATTTTCTTGTATAATTTGAGTTTGCTAGTGTCATATAGAGAAATACAGATTACACTGATTTGTATCAAAGTTGCACTTTATGAACAATATAATCTTCCTGTGAGATGCTGACCTCCAGTATAACAGCCAGGAGCCTCATTAAAGTCAACATGCATTGTAGGTATTCAAAATCTTGTCTAATTTGGCCCTGATACTTAGTGTCTGGAGGTTTTTGTTCTCACAGTGGTAAAAATGTCATGGTAATACGAATCAGCTTAGGAATTCTCTGCCTGCCCACTCTCCACTTTCATTGTGCAGTAACTATGATCCATGAAAGATACTGCCTTTGAGTTAAAGATATTCGTCTTACTGTATGGCAAGGACCTAACTTTTAAAAGATTTTGTTCTTATCTTGTCCTGTTAAATTTTCTGCTACACACATTAAGCTATCAGACTTTGTCACTCTCTGATGTATTATAGGCTAATAACATGAAGAAAGCCCTATTTAACACATTAAACAACAGAATATGTCAGGCAGAAAATTGGCAATGAATCATTTTTACTGGGAGGGCGAGGGAGGAATAGTTGTAGCTTCTGCAGATTCAGAAGTAATAGGAGTAAACAAGATTGTTTCACTCATTCCTTTTGCCCTGAAATCAAGGTTGTTATCAGTATTTTTTCTCTGTTAACCAGACCACAATGCTCAATCCTGCCTCTTCTCATTCAAAGTGTTTATTACTCTTTTCATGAAGGCCATAAGACAGTAGCGACTGGCACCAAGACAAATGAAGTTTTGTCCCACTAGACATTAAAATAAGCCAAGATTTTATCATATTTAGAAACATATGACTTCTTATTTGGCAATGCTTGAGGAAAAACTCAGAATGAATTCCAAGTAGAGAGGCATAAGCAACAAGTAGAGGGAGGCATGGGGGGGGCACATACCTCCCCCTTCTGAGTTTGGCCAATGCCAAAGTTGCTGCTGGCTTTTGCAGGCGGTCGCTGCTTGCCACCTGCCCTCCCCCCTCCCCCCTCCCCACTGCTGACATGGCTGGCAGTGCCTGAGGGTGGTCCCTGCTCGCTGCTCACCACCCCCTCCCCCAGCTGCCAACACCAATGCTGGCAACTGCAGGAAGTCCCTGCTCACCACTTGCCACCACCGACACCAATGCCGGTGGCTGTGGACAATGTCTGCTCACCGCCATGGTGCCCCCACCTACTATTGGGAGGCAACAGTTAGAAGAGAAATGAGGGCCTTAAACAGTAAAGTTTGTAGGACATTTTACACTGGAATGGTTATCCAAAAGCAATTGCAGTTTTTGCATAATTGCAATCTTCCATGGGGAAAATGGGAATGAAAAAATTTGTCACAGGTTGGACCAACATAATCAGAATACCTTTTAGAATCGCACTGAAATATTTTCTTTCAAGTCAGTTGAAGAAATCATTTCCCTAATGGTGCACTGCTTTAGAGGGGATGCAGTTTGGGTACAGA
This sequence comes from Crocodylus porosus, assembly GCF_001723895.1. NCBI lineage: Eukaryota > Metazoa > Chordata > Crocodylia > Crocodylidae > Crocodylus > Crocodylus porosus. The sequence continues at coordinate 24,755,905 of NW_017728916.1, forward strand.
TTCTCTGTTATGGAACTGGCTTTCTAGCAAACTATTACATCCCCAAGGCAATACAGATATCCCTTTCCCTCAGCTTCCCAGTGCATCATGGGAGTTGCCCCATGTGAGTCCTGAACTACCGATGTCAGAAGGTTTTGTGATATTATGAGAAAATGCAGTTTAATTTTAACCTGACACAAAGCAAAGCATTTTGGAGCAGATCAAACAATAAAAATGAAACCTTGTAATTTTAGGGACCGTTGAATTGTTTCAGCTGAAAATGTTTCAATATTTCCAAGTTGATTTTTTTTCAGAATTTTCATTTAATAGAAAACATTGCCATTTAACTTTTCACCCAATTTGGGACAAAAAGAAATAGAGTCGGGGCTAGGTACAGACATTACACTTAAGGCACTTTAAGCACACAGAAAGTGCTTTACAACTGTAACAGAACATATGTTCATGGCATATAAAGTACTTTAAAAATGGTGGTTCCTGCTCTAAGTTAACCTTGGATGAATGTGTACTAACCAAAAGCACTTTTTCTTAGCGCACTTTATTGAATATCTGTGCCAGGTCCCTTCGAGGGTTAACTTAGAACATGATCGCCGCCATCCCAGGTGGCATTATCTAGGGCTGCACCCTAGGCTCTGGCAGAACTAGTTTGCTTTGCCCAAGCACCAAGGTAGCTCTGCCTTCTTGGCTCTGCCTCTCAGGTTGGTGACAGCCTCTGATCCCAGCCCCATGGGCAGCCTGGTGAGGGAAGGAGGGTTTCTTTCCCCTCAGACACGCGGGCCCTGTGGTGCTTCATATCTTGGCTGGCAAGGGGGTCCTGTGGGGGAGGGGAGGGAAGGCAAAAGTCTGGGTTCTCTCTTGGCAGCTGCTCGGGCTGAGCTGCAGCACACCACTGCTTGGCCAGGGGATGGGTGTGGGTGAAATGCTGTGTGGTCTGTGTCCCTGCAGAAGCCCCAGCCAGGTAGTGCTGTGCCACTGCTTGGCAAGGGCTGCTGGGGGTTATGGGCTCTGGGGTCTGTGCCCTTGCAGCAGTCCCGATTGGGCCAGCCCTCCCAAACTCCAGCCAGCACGTTGTGAGAGTCCCTTGGGGCAGGGGCCTTCTTTTCCCCCTCTTCTCCCAGCTGCTGTTGACAGTCACCAGCTGATGGAGAAGAAGGTGGGACTGGGGAGAGGGGTTGCTCTGGCAGCCTCCTGGGAGGCATGCAGGAGCACCCCCAGTAGCCAGTGTGGGCAGGCTGTGAGTCCCCACCACTGAATAGTAAAGGTCTGTTCAGTTGGCTCCCACTCTAACTTGTCACACTTTAAGTAAAGTGCAATAAGTTAGAGTGCTTCTGCCAGGGGCTTTTTAAACATCTGTATTTAACAAGGATTCCTGCAAGATAGAAAATCCACATTTTGCTCAGCATCATTATTCATATGCTTCAAGCACTTAATTTGAAGAAGAGATTTGGGACTGAATTTTCCTCTATTTCTATTGAACTCTTTAGGTGAGAACAGCCCATTTTTGTTTTGTGTAAGGATATTGACTTTCAGAGTGGGATTCTGGTCCATGATTTTAAAACCAATAATAATAAAGGATAGCTGCATGCATGCACGTGTGTGTGTGTGTGCACACACGTGCACACACACACATGCACACACATCCCCACCCCATTTGTGGAGCACTGAAAATTTACATTATCACTGATATTCATCAAGTCTCAAGGATTAGTCAGATCTCCCCTTATATTAAGAGATACATGTTGGGAAATGAACCTATTCCTTTCATATTAATATATCTTATTCAATAAGCACATCTATTTTTAAAGTGTATGTGGCAGTAAATGGGCAGCCTCCTGCCTAATTACATCTATTAATTAATCAATTAAGACCAAGGCATAGTGGGTGAGAAGGCAGGCATTAGCCCAAGAATAGGTGGGGCAGGCTACGCAGAGATTGGCCCCAGTAGGCCCCCTGTTACAGTGTATACAGGGATGGTTTGTTTTCTGATACTTAGTTTTAAGTTATGGAGGCTGAAACCTCAGCATGGCTGTTTTTCTTTCTTGTAAAGTATTTAAATTGAGTTTTCCCTATGGCTTACAAAGTAGAAGCTTTGTGAAAGTGACCTTAATAACTAATAGCCTTATCTACATATGCATCTTTCCCTTCAGTACAATTCAGAGTGCTGTGAGCTACCATCTTCCCTGAAAATAAGACTCAGGGAAATCTCACATTGAACTCCATGGGTTCCTAATTAGAGCAAGATTCAGCTCAAGTTTGGGATAATTTAGGATAAAAGATACTACAAAAATATAAAATACTATATCTTGAGCCAGCTAAATCTTCATAATAAAACCAAGAGGGAGGTATGGCCCCAGTGTGGTATCTCATTCCCTAATGTTTATGTATTTTATGATAAATAATACATTAAAGTTCCAATTATACAAACATGCTGTTTTATGAGGCAACAGTTAGTGCGCAATTAGATAAACGCCTGGAGCCTCATCCTGCACCATGCTGAGTAGCCTCAACTCTCATTGAAGTCAATAAGAGTTAACAGTGGTTGAAATCTCACAAAAGACATCAAGTCCCGGTTCCTAAAAACAAATATTCTCAGACATTGTGTCTATATTCTGGTCTACAAGAAATGTTATTGCTGGACCTACTGTGGCTAAAAAGGAAAGCCTACAAAGGATGGAGGACGGGATTCACCTCCAAGGAGGATTACTCCGCGCTGGTCCGGTCCTA
>NW_017728916.1:24758725-24764992 GCF_001723895.1 Crocodylus porosus
CCCAGCTGACTTCCTGCCCTTTGGGCAGGGGGCTGGACTCGATGATCTCCCGAGGTCCCTTCCAGCCCTAATGTCTATGAAATCTATGACTCGGAGGATTTATGACTATAGCTGCTGCATATGCAGTACTTAAATTGCATGTTCCCATATAGGAATATCTGAGATAGGAAACAGCTGTAGCCTAACACTTTAAAATGAGTAAATAAGATAAACCTTCTTATGCATCCATACTCTCCCTAGGGGTTTATATTTTATTGTTTTCAGTGTAAGTCAGACAGTAGACAATAGCATATTTTGATCTGCAGCATCTACTTCATTTTGAAATTAAGAACAGTTAAGTATAGGAAGCTATTTTACCCATAAAAACTAAGAGGGAAATAGTGCATGTAACTAGGTGACTGAGAGAGTATTTGATAAAATCCAGCTGTGATTGTCTTAAGGAAGCATAATTTGTGAGGTATAACATAAAAGTTTAGATTACTTTTGCTTGTATAATGATGGAAGGTAAATACAGTGTGGGTGAATCTACACAAGATGCTTGATGTGCAGTAGCCTAATAACACTGCACAGTAGGGCTGTGCGAAGCTTTAGTCCATGATTTAATTCAGTGGAGATTCAGCCCAATTAGGTGGCCGAATCTCCAAATCTGAATTGAATCAGACGACCCTTTAACTCTCCAAATCAAATCGGAACCCTCCAAATCGATTTGGAAAGATTTGGCAATTCAGACATCGACACATACACATAAATATTTTTTCTACATACCTCTAGGCAGCAGGTGGCTGTTGAATGATGTGATGCTGGGTTGGATGGAGCATCCCACAGGAGTGTGGGGGGCTCCCTAGCACACTGGGCAGCAGACCTGGAAGTGGACCAGAAGCACTTCCGGTTCACTACTGGGTCCACTGGGGAGTGTGATGGGGGGGCCCTCCCATGCTCCTCTGGCTCAGCAACTGGTGCCCCTGGGTTGGAGGGGACACTTGGAGTCCCCCCATGGCCAATCGCTGAGCCGGGGGAGCACGGGGGGGGAGCCCAGCATGCTCCCTGGCAGATCTGGAATTCAACCAGAAGTACTTTTGGATCACTTCTGGGTTTGCCACTGTGCACATAGAGGGTCCCCACACACTCCTGTGGGATGCTCCCTCTGCCCTACCATTGCAGCGTTCACTAGCTGTGCTGGTACATTGAGGTATGTAGAACAAACTTTAAAAGCTGTGTCTATGTCCGAATCACTGATTCTCTGAATCAGCATCAAATCTTCCAATTCGGATTCAAATCAGGGGCAGTGATCTGAATCAACAAATTGAATCACTGTCCCTGATTTGGGCCGAATCCAAATCCAAGTTGAATAGGACCTGCTTCACACACCCCTACTGCACAGTAGTGTATCACAGGATTGACTGTGCTAATATGCTACTGTGCAGTATTATTAGGCTACTACACCGTAGCATCACCAAAAGGCAATGACCAGTGTTACTGCTCATTTAGTTAATACTTCATTAAGCAAGTAATAAATTAAATGTGAAGTAACTAGAGTGCATTAATAAATATGTAGACACACCCTGTAACTATCTCATGGAGATAATGCAAAGGCAGTTCATCAAAGGCACTTCTTTTGCTGCAATGCTGTCTTAACCAGTTTACCTCATACAAGTAATATGTATGGATCCATTATTCTCACCAGCATCTCCCCTAAGACTTCAGAAAGTTGACTTCTCTTATTTTACTGTATTAGGAATACATTTCTTTTATAAGCTCAGAATATACTTGCTAAAGCATGAAAAGCGATCATTGTATTATTTATGCATTCCAAAAACGTATATTCTCTAGTCTAATCATGCCCATCTTCACTTTCTGTATTATTATGCTATCGTTCTGTTTTGTCTCTGTGTCATTCCTTGTCTTTTTCAATCAGTCTATATTACAGAATAACACCATTAAAAAGCATTGTATTGTAGCAATACCTTTAAAATAGATAATAGCAATATGAGCTGCAATGAAAGGATTTTATTGCCAAGATGATTTAAATCTGCTGTAAGGAACAGAGTTATAAAACTGTGAGCATGTCCACTTATTTATCAAGTTTTTGGATACCAGTTGAATATATGCACTTGCAAACATCTCATTGCACTTTTGTAACGAACTCGAATAAGTTTACATTACTTGATAGGAATATGGCTTGTGCATCTTCATATGGAGTCATTTGCTATGGAATTGCATCAAAAAGATGCAGAAGAACTGCAAGACATGACATTGATATTGCTGCCCTAAGTGAGACCCACAAATGAAGGCCAGCAGAAAGAAGAAGGAGGTGGCTACACCTTTTTTTTGGAAAGGAAAGTCACATGAAGAGAGGTACATTCATGGAGTTCGCTTTGCCATCAAGAACAAGACTGTTAATCTGCTTTTAGAACTCCCTGTGGGCATTAATGAACACCTTATGACTCTCTGCCTGAACCTCAGTAACAACCAGTATGCTACAGTCATCGGTACATATGCTTGTTCACTTGACAATGAAGAAATCAACAAGGAATAGTTCTACTGTGCTCTTGACACAGTCCTGACTGCCACTGCCAAGAAAGACAAGCTCATCCTCATGGGTGTCTTCAACACAAGAGTTGGGAGACACTCTGGAGTGGCACTGTTGGGAACGAGGAGGTGGGGAAAGTCAATTCCAGTGGTATCTTCCTCCTCAGCAAATGCACAGAGCATGATTTGGTCATCATGAATACTATCTTCAGATAGTGACAAATATAAGACCACTTGGAAACATCCATACTCCAATCACTGGCACCTTCTTAACTATATTATTGTCAGAGCCTATGATTGTACTGATGTCCTTATCACCTGTGTCTTGGGAGGTGCAGATGACTGTTCCATGGACCACCATTTAGTCAGATCAATCATGGACATGCAGCTTGCAACACAACACTGTAAACAACTGAAAGGAATGCAAAAGAGATTAACATTAAGGCACTCCAAGACCAAGCTAGACATGAGGATCTTTACCAATGCCTTGCTGAGAGGCTTTCTGATGTACCTTGTATCAAGGACGTCCAGGCACACTGGGAGAAACTTAAGAACACTGTTCAGAAGGCATGCACTGAATCAATTGGATACTCCAATTACTGTGACCCAGATTGGTTTGATGAGAATAATGAGGAAATCTTAGCACTTATCCATCAGAAAAAAAACATGTTTTTCAGTTGGCAAAATGAACCCTCCAACCACCAAAAATGAGAGGCTTACCACTGGCTCAAAGCTGTAGCTCAGAGGAGGCTACGGGACATCAAGAACCAGTGGTGACAAGCGAAGGCCATGGAGATCCAGAGTTTTACTGATCAACATGATATGAGAAGTTTATTTCAAGCAATAAAAGCCATCCATGGACCATGTTCCAATGGCTCAATCCCCTAGCAATTCCAGGACAGCTCCACCCTTCTCGCATATAGTGTATCCATCAAACAATGCTTGCAGGAGCACTTCAGAAGTCTATTCAGCTGTAAATCTGAGGTCTCAGCTGCCACCATCGAGTCCATCCCTCAACACCCAGTAATAGAAACTCTTTCTGATTTCCCCCATCCTTCAAGACCAAGAACAACAAGGTGCTAGAACCAAATGGCATTCCCACAGAGGTCTTCAAAGCTGGTGGAACAGCCCTAGTGCAAAAACTTCACCAACTTCTCATTAAAATATGGATTAATGAGGAAGCTCCACCTGATTTAAGGAATGCCAACATTGTGACCATCTTTAAGAAAGGGGACAAGTCAGTGTGTGGGAGTGTGCGAGGGCCAAGGGGCCGGCACACCCCAGGACCGGAAAGCCCAGAGCCGATCGCATGCTCACCCCATCGGGAGAAGTGGCCGGGGAGATCTGAGACCTGTGGGGCGGAGGGTTCTGTGGCTGCCGTGCGCCCGCAACTCCGGGAACCGCGGCAGGGGAACGCGGAGACCTGAGGGGCGGAAGGAGTGGTGGCAGCTGCCCGGCGGAAGCCCTGGGAGGTGGAGCATTCACTCACTCCTTGCAGGTGGGAAGAAAAGCCGGCGGATTTAAAAACCGACCCGGACTCCAGGAGAGGCGGACCGGAAGCGCCGGTGCTGGAGAGGACGGCCGGCTGGGATTCCACAGGAGGGAGGCTGTCCGGTCCACGACGGCCCCGAACATTCTGGGGCAGGGGTAAGGCCCTGGAAGGGGCAAGGCAACGGGGGCTCTAGCCCCGAGTAGCGGAGAAACTGTGGGGGGGGAGTCGGGGGACCCGACTTGGCGGGCTAGAGTGATAGCCCGCAGACCCATTAAAGCGGTGGGCGAGACCCAGCCCATCCTGGCTCGGAAGGTACCACCTACAGGAGAGAGGAAGCCTCCCGGGTAGACGTAGGAAGAGCCCGTTGGCAGAGACTGGTAGGGGCTCAAGCGGACAGGCGGACCAGGGGCCACCGAGATCTGGTACTCGCTAGGACATTCTTGAGGACATCCCTGGACGGGGAGGCTTCAGGGCTCACGGAGCTTGGACATTGGCCCACACCCTATTCGGTTGAAGGAGTGTGGGTGTGGAGAGACTGGGTATCAACTGTCCCGGAGGCTCGGGCGAGGGTGTAGGGGAGGAAGGAGCCCTCTCGGACCACCCCCACCCTGAAGGGGTAGTGGGAAAAAATTGGCCATCTCGTTCTTAGCCGAGCGAACACCGGAGGAATTCACTGAACCTATTAATCATCAAAGTCGTGGCAGGCGGTTCTGGTGTATGCTGCTCGGAGACCAGCCCCTTTACCAACAGGAGGGAGGGGCGTTGAGGCGAGAGGAGACGGTGCCGTAAGCAGGGATGTTCACGCTGGCCCTTCCACAGGGAACTACCAAGACATATCCTCCTCTTCATTGCTGAGAAAATTATTACTCTCATCCTTCTGAATTGCCTTCTCCCCCTTGCCAAAGTTGTCCTTCCAGAATCCCAGTGTGTCTTTAGACCAGCACAGGGTACCATCAACTTGATTTTTGTTGCACAACAGATCCAGAAGTGTAGAGACCAAAACCAGGAGCTGTTTATGGCATTTATCAACCTAACCAAGGCCTTCTACTCCATCAATCATGAAGCCTTATGGAGGGTGCTGGCTAGGTTTGGTTGTCCACTGAAGTTCATCAGCATCCTCAAGCTACTCTATGATGGGATGACCACCACAGTCCTTTGCAATGGATCACAGACAGATCCATTACCATCCATACTGCTGTCTAGCAGGGCTGTGTCATTGCTCCAACCTTTTTCTCCATCTATCTTGCTGTGACTTTCATTCTCATCCATGACCGCCTTCCTCCTGGAACTGGGATTAAGTATCAAATTAATGGTTAAATTTTCAACTTGTGTCACCTTCACAGCAAGACAGAAGTTACTAAGACTGGCATCACCAACCTTCAGTATGCTGATGATTGTTATCCTCATGAACCCTGAGACTAATCTACAGTCTGCCCTTGACCTTTTTTCAGGTGCCTATTATAGCCTGAGACCCTCCCTTAATATTGGGAAGAACAAAGTGGTCCATCAGCCTGCCCCAGCACAAGCTGTCCACCTCTCCTAACAAATTACCATTGGTGGAAAACCCTTGGAAAACATTGAGCATTTCCCTTGGTAGTCACCTTTTCAGTCAGCTGGTCTTGATGTAGAAATTGAACATAGGATTCACTACACCAGCATATTCTTCAGAAAGACTGTGTCTTTACTGACTGAGATCTGCAGATGGAAATTAAGATCCTGATCTACAATGCAGTGGTTATTCCCATGCTGCTCTACAGGTGTGAAATGTGGGTGACATATTGAACTAAGCACCTGGAATAGTTCCATCAGTGTTGCCTCAGGAAGATCCTCCATGTTAGATAGGATGACCACTGCACCAATGCCAACATCCTCTCTGCAGATAACATAACCAGCACTGAGGCAAAGATCATGAAACATCAACTCTGGTGGGCTGGCCACTGGGTACAGATGGCTGGCACTTGTATCCTGAAGCAAGTCCTCTTCTCTCCACTGAGCCATAATAAGAGGACCCACAGAAGACAGAGGAAGCACTACAGAAACAACCTGAAGGCATACATTGAGAAGGGTGGCATCAACCTTATGAATTGGGAAATGCTGCCTGGTAACAGGTCTCAATGGCGCTGCACCATACATCAAGCTACAGATGGCTTCGAAGGGAACTGTCTTACTCAGAAAGCCAACAAATTGCAGAAAAGGAAGGAAAGTGCATAACCAGCATGGCCAGCAGCTGTGCACCGCCTCCCTCC
>NW_017728916.1:24765092-24774972 GCF_001723895.1 Crocodylus porosus
TTTGTGGAAAAACTTTTGGAGTTAAGATTGGACTCCTCAGCCATCTTAAAACTCACCAATAATTCCCCTGCCCCCCCCAACAGACATCATCCTTTTATTGAGGGATAGCTAAAGAAGAGAGCATCAAAAAGAGTTGTTAAAGGAACCAAGCACGAAACAAGAATGTAAGAAATGCTATTTACTGGGTCAGACCATAGGTCCATCAAGCCCAGCATTCTGTCACACACACTGATAGAGAGAGGATGATGGGGAGAGTGAACAGGCATATCCAAAATTTTCCATTCCCAGTTCCTTTGCCATTGCAACTTCCATTGTTCAGTAGTTTAGGGAGTTCTGATTCAGAAGCTACACCCTTATCTACTGTATTCAATACCTAGCGGTGGACCTTTCTTCCACAAATAGGATCAATCCTCTTTTCAGCTAGGTTAAGGTACCCGGCTCCACAACTTCTTGTGCCAGTAAATTCCACAATTTAATTATTTGCTGTGTGGAAAAAGAACTACCTTTTATTAGTTTTAAGCCCACTACCCAATGGTTTCATTTTATTTCCCCTAGTTATAGTACTGTGAGGAATAGTAAATGATAAATCCCTATTTATTCATAGATTCATAGATTGTAAGGCTGGAAGGGGCCTCAGAAGATCATCAGGTCCAGGCCCCTGCACCAGAGAGGAAAGACAACTGGGGTCAAGTGAGACCAGCAAGGTGATCATCCAGTCTCCTCTTGAAGATCTCCAGGGTAGGCGACTGCACCACCTCTGCAGGGAGCTAATTCCATAGTCTGGACACCTTCCAGGCGTTTGTGACCATCACTCCTGGTTTTCCCCAAGGATGCCCTGGTGAACAGTTATTCACTGAGCCCTTGATGTATGCCACTGATGTAGTGGTAAGCTGCTACCAAGTCCCCTCTCAGCCTTCTCTTCTTTAGGTTGAATAGTCCTAGGTCCTTCAGCCTTTCCTCATATGGCTTGCTGTGCAAGTCTCTGATAATACGGGTGGCCCTTCTCTGGACTCTCTCGAGCTTTTCCACATCCTTGTTGAAGTACGGCACCCAGAACTGGATGCAGTACTCCAGCTGCTGTCTCACCAATGCCAAGTAGAGTGGAAGAATCACTTCCTTGGTTTTGCTGGAGATACATTGATTGATAAATGCCAGAGTATTATTTGCCCTGCTGGCTACAGCATCGCACTGCTGGCTTGTATTTATACTGTGGCCAATTATTACCCACAGGTCTCTTTCCTTCATAGTGCTGGTCAGCCTATCTTCAAGCGTGATTATGCTTCCCCATAATTTGGTGTCATCCGCAAACTTGGCCATTGAGCTCTTTACCCCCACATCCAAATCATTGATGAAGATGTTAAAAAGCACTGGACCAAGCACCAATCCCTGAGGGACATGAGTGGCTACTTCTTGGCCACTGGTGTTGACACAGATCTGTTCAGTAGAACTCCCTGGGTCCTACCCCATAGCCAGCTTCCTACCCATCTGTCTCCTAGCTTACCCCACAATCTTCCAATTTTCTCATGAGAACATTGTGGGATACCAAATCAAAAGCTTTTGGAAGTCAGGGTATACAATGTCAATCTCCTCTCTCTTATTCAAGTTGCAGGTTACCTGATCATAAAAGGAGATGAGGTTGATAAGACAAGACCTGCCCACAATGAAGCCATGCTGGCTATTGTTCAGAATCCTACCTTATGCAAATCTATCACATATCGACTCCTTGATGGATTTTTCCAGTATTTACTTTCTCTGCACCATTTTTTATGTTATAAACCTCTACTATATCTCCTCTCAAGCATTCCCTTTTCTCTCCTTTTCATTCTTCCTCATATGGAAGTCCCTCCATACCCCTGATCATCCTTGTTGCCCACTTTTTTTGTACCTTTTCTAGTTCTTCTATATACTTTCTGAGGTGTGAGAACCAAAATTGCTGGCAGAGTGGCTTATACCCAAAATTCTCATCCAAAATAGATTGATCTCATGGGTCTACCCAGAGTGATGTACAGGAAGCCAAGTCTGTTACATATGAGGTGCAGTCAAGAGCTAAAGATATCCAAACTGCAGTTTGCCTTGTTACCATGGTCAGATTTGATTAGCCTTTAGTAACTGAAATACCATGCTGTGCAATCCAAACAGTATTAAATGATTAGACGGTTGAAACAGTTTCTAAGTCCAGTGGCCAAAACCGTAGAAAAGTAGGGAACTCACTGTAGATACTTGTTGGTGAACAGGGAGGAAAGTGGCTTGAAAACACTGATGGACAAAATACTCATGAACAAAGGAAGGCAGTTCTCTGCCAGCATCTATTGGTGAACAAGGATAAATAACTGAATGGATCATACTTCATTTGCAGTTCAGTCATGTGACAGCTTAAGGCATTTTTGTTCAATAAAAGTTAAGTTTTGGAGTTGGGCATAATACAGTGTTAGTGTTCTTGTTTGTCAATGAATAGATCAGACATCTGCTCCTAATATGCATGAGGTAAAGGGTCACTGAAGACAAACAACAGCCTCAAGGGGTAGTGTAAAAAGAGCCCTAAGCAGGAAAATGAAAGAGAAGAGAAGGGGTTCTCTAAAAGTGACAAGAATTTTTTCTAGCATCCTGTATGCCAGCGAGACTTCTCTGAAGACTGACAGTAGTAGGGCTGACAGCAGCAGTTGCAAGAGCTTAGCCTGAAGACCAACAGCTTAACTGAAGTGTTCTGGTGATAGCTTTTTCCCTACCCAGTACTGGTGCTGTGATCACTGCAGCTGGAGAAGGTGGCAGAGGCCCTGAAGTTGTATATACTGTAAGGGTGAGATGGACTCAAAGAGCAAGTTGAGAAGAATGAAAGAGCCTAATTAGCCATTCACAATAGAGAGAGGGTTAAAATTATTGCCAAGGATACCCCTAAGGTAGGAGTCTCATGTAATTGTTAATTTATTAGTCTGGCTTCTCCATATTTATATGGTCTTTGCCTCCCCACCTCCCACATCTCTACAAAGTTACTTTTGTTTTAAATATTGCTTGTTATGATCACCTAGACTACTTAATGTCGGTGGACTAATTAATGACACCAACACAGGTTACCCAAAGGGGTTGCAGATTCTTCATCTTTGGAGGTTTTTAAGACCTGGGTAGACAGAACCCTGGGTGGGATGATCTAGCTGGGGCTGGTCCTGCTTTGAGCAGGAGTTTGGACTAGATGACTTCCAGAGGTCGCTTCCAACTGTAATTGTCTACGATTCTGTGATTCAACAGGTTTCTGGGTGGGGGTTTGAGCCAGTGCCATTTGCCTTTTTTTCAATAGGAACTCCAACATAACCGCACTTGGTTCTTTCTGTTGCTAGTGATGGCTGCCAGAAAAGCTATGTACTGGATTCAGGTAACTTCAGTCTATTTTATATTTATTACAGAACATTGTTATACAATGTGTGTTTACAGACTATTTGCCAAGGACAGTATCCTTTTGAAGAAAGCGCAGGGGGGAGTTCATTAAAATTATCTTTTTTATTGTAAAAGTAAAGTAATATCACGAGAGATTGTCTACAAGAGAAATAGAGTGAGATAGCTGCTTAGAAATAAGTTGTTAGCTGCATTGCCATTTTTATGCCAGTTAAAGATGCATCTGAAGGCCACAAGATAATTTATTAATGATTTGCCAGTGGAAATGCCTTAAATGCCCTTGCAGTTTCTCAAGCATGAATTATAAAACCTTAACTCTCTATACTCTTTATGGATACTGACAATAGTGCTATGAAAGTATTTACTCTTTTTAGTGAGCTGTACAACTTAAAAAATGTCAGAATGTACAATTAAAATGACAAGTTGCTGTTGATATTGATAACTATAAATTTAATAGGAGTTAGATTATTTTGTATTGTTTCTCAATTAATCATATTTGCTGAATGTCCTAAAATGAAATCATTTTACTTCATTTTCTTTTCACATGACTGATCCTCTGATGATAGAATTTTTTGTCAAAAACATATTTCAGCAATGGCTGAATCTGTATCTTCTATTTCTCATAAAACTACAACAAACTGAGAGGTATTGTTTGTGTTTTACTAGCCCATTTATTTTCATGAACATCTTAATTCAATAATAATAAAGTCTTTTCTAAGGTTTTTGTATAGTTGTTAAAGGGTTTTATAGCAATGTCTTAAAGAAAGCAATATAAAAATAATTGCAAAATGATGAGAAGTGGAAAGCAAAACTGATTTTTTTTATAATTATTTAATTTTTAATGAAATTTTCTATTTTTATAATTCCTCTGAAACATTGAACAAAAACTATATCATGTCTAAGTATACAACTGAAATGTGTTAATTTCGATTTCACTGTAAACCTACCAGAAGCATACACAAGGTAAAATTAATCAATGTGCCATATATTGAAATAATTAAAGATGAGAACAAAAACAGTGGTTTATAAGATGCAGAGGCTGGTATAGGGGTGTTTACATTGGTTAGTGCTGTGATCTTGCTGCTATTGAAACCTCTCTTAAAATACTTGATTTCAGTGGTGTCTGGGGGGGAGTGGGGCACAGGCAGGAGCAAGTGCTGGGGTGAGTAGGCCCCAGCCAAGCTGGGTGGTGGGATAAGCAGAGAGCCGGGGGGCACGTGCCCCCCCGATCTGTGTGGGGTGAAGATGGCTGCCACTGTGCACTGTGATTTGCTCCCTGCTGCAGCTGCCTCCTGCCCTCTGCCCACCTGGCAGCAGGATACATATGGCATCACGTGGCTGTTAGGCCAGTGGGGCTCAAAGCACAGCGCTGTGCCCAGATCAGAGGGGGCACGTGCTCCCTGGCCCTCTGCTCATCCCACCACCCAGCCTGGCTGGGGCTCCACTCACCCCAGCCCCCTGCTTGTGCTCTGTTCCTCCTTCACTGATGGGGCATTGATCTGCACCCCCAGCCCTTTCCTCTCCCCCTGCCCCTTCCCCACAGACTTAACTGCTGGGGGCAAGGGAGGGGGGCCGTGCACACACATGCACGTGTGCGCTCAGCCCCCCCAAATAATTTTTTCTCTCTCTGCCTATGATCATAGGGCACTGTGTCATTGACTTCCAGAACCCCAACTTCATTCACAATAAACAATTGAATAATATCTGGGGGATGGGGGCAGGGATGGGGTCCAGAACGCAATCTAGCAGGTTAGAGGAGGAGAGCAGGGAGCCAGAGGCTCCAATGCTCAGGCAGCGGTACAAACATAACATGGGTTTTAATGAAGCCCCATTCCAAAACTGGGTGGGGGTCAAGTACAGACATTTGTTGGGACAGGACTCGATTGGTTCTGGCACTTCGATGCCTGCCTCAAGTAGTTGATGGTAGCTATTGAGACATAGCATTGTCCAGCACACAGCCGTGTTTCAAATCAGAGCTACTGCAGGGCAGAGCTCTTTTCTGAGGAGGTGTTTCTTTCAAACCTGGGTTGTTGCAGGGCTGGGCTGTTTTCTGGGGAGATTATTTTTCAACCTGGGGTTCTTGCAGGGCATGGCCTGTTTTCTTGGGAAGATGCTTCTTTCTAAACCTGGGTGCTTATGGGCAGGCCTGTTTTCTGGAGAGATGCATCCTTCAAACCTGTGGAATCGCAGAGCTGGCCTCTTTATGGTGGAGGTGGTTTTTTCCAAAAAGGGGTTATTGCAGGGTAGGGCTTTTTTCCTTACAAATGCTTCTTGGGTGTGCATATTCATTGATCCAGTGAAAGACAGCATCTTGCCCCCAGGGCTCATGAACAGGTTCCAGAGGTCATCCTGAACTCCATATTTCAGTTCCAAGTGGACGGGTGGTACATCACCTTCCCCACACTCACCCACCACAGTAAAGGGCAATGGCTCTTCTGTGCCAATGCTCAGCGCACAGACACCTGAGCAGGGTAATAGGGCTGCAAAACAGCTCTGTTTCATTTTGAATTCCATTTCGCTGTTTCAATGGGACAGTGTTTCTTTTTGAGCCTAGTTTAGTTTAGAAGCACGGTTCCATTTCATTTAGTTGAAACTGTTTTGATGTTTTGCCCATAGACTATAATGGGAAGCATGAAACTGCCTATAATTTTGTCATTTTGGGCAGATGTAGATTAAAACAGCAGAAATGGTAGCCCCTTCTGAGGGCATGAAGACTGCCAAGTTTCAAGGAGATAGGTGCAGGGGTTTCTGGGAAACTGCACCTCAAGCTGCTGACAAGCAAAACTTGTAATGTGTAACTCTGTGTGTGTTAAAGTACGCCCTCACTGGCGCTGGGGCTTCTACACAACATGGTAGTGAGCCCCAATGAGGTCTCCTTCTCCCCTACAGCCTCAGTGGTTCAGTCCACCACTTTAAATAACATAAGGTAATAACTTAGTTAGCAGCATCTCAGGCAGCCAGACTGTCACTGAGCCTTTTTTTCCTTTCCTGCAGGAGATTCTTCTCCAGCAGCTGCTAGAGAAAACTCTCTGCCAGCCCCAGCCCTGGGCCTTAGATGTGCCTAGGGCTCTGTGTCCTTCTGGTCAGCTGACCGGGGACAGGTGATAGGGGTGTTGCTCTAAGGACATGGCGCTGACAGACAAAATTCTTCGGGTCAGTCTAATATAGTATATTTTAGTAGACCAACGGAATAGTTAGAGAAATATATCTTAGCAAGGTTTTGGGTTGAAAAACCCTTCATCAGGCTGAGGAAGCACCTGCAGTTGGTGTGTGTGCTGTTCCTGGATGGAAGGAATAGTAAAGAAGCTAGAGGCTGGCATGCAATGCAGGCAAGAAAAGCAGTCAGTGAAAATGGAAATGGATGCATTAGGAGTGAGGGACAGGCTGGGGTGAGGGGGGGAAGGGCAGCACAGGTAAAAGTGGAGAGGTACCTGGGGAGTCAGATGTCCAGCAGGTTGTATGTAGTGTGTCAGAATTCCACTGTCATGTATTGAATCTGTCATAGAGCACGCAGGTGTCCTGCTCCTGAGAGTGGAAACAGCCAGAGAGAGAGAGCCCTAGCAGTGAGTGGAGAGCTCAGCTGCTGGTTACCAGGGCAGCCAGAAGAGTAATGAAGAAGCACAGGTGCAGGTTGCTAGGGCAACCATTGGGAGTCAGCTGACCGGAAGGGGGCAGGGCCTGGCCTATATAACTCCCAGGCTGAGACCCTGCAGGCAGTTTTTTGCCAGCAGTTATAGGGGTAGGAATTCTGCTGGTGTGAGGAAATGGATGAGGCCAGACTGTATAGGCAGTTGTTATGGGTGAGAGATGGAGAAACCCTGTGACAGGCTTGAATGTGATTTTGGCCAGATGGCTTAGGTTTATGTTATAGCCAAAGGGTTTGAGTTTGTGTTGATGGTTTACAGCTGGTGGTTTGGGTGAGGCTATTAGGGGTTGGAGGAGGCCTCATAGGGGACCCATGGTGGCATAGGAACCCCAGCCCCAGAGAGGGGGGACAGTGAGAAAGGTGCCAAAGAGCAGCATTTTGTGGTGCACTGAACCAGCCCTGAGAAGGGAAGCAGGGAGTTGGAGGCCAGGTAAAGCTGAGGCCGCCTGAGACCTGTGGGGGGCTTGAGACCCCGAGGAGGAGAGTTGTGGCCAGGCATGGCTACAGCCACCTGAGCCCTCCTCCCCTCCTGGTGTGAGAAGCCCCAGAGAAAAGGGGGTGGCAATTGATGAGCACCTGTGATGGTTCGGTTGTGAGGCAAGGTGGTAGAAAGCCACAGCGCCTGTGGGGTGTGGCGAGAGCAAGACAGACCAAACAACATCTGGTACATCTGCAAGGCTTGGGGCATGGTACTGGAGTGGTTGGAGACACACATAGGCCATAAGGCTGGGGTGCCTGGAACCCCACTATCAGAACAAGACTTGGGGTAGCAGGGAGAGCTGTGACCAAGGGGACGAAAGGCAGCCTCCTTTTCTTATTTATAAAATCAAGACATGGTAGGTGAGATTTGAGGGTGCTTGGAAGCAAACTTGGCATGGTAAGGGGGTGCTAGAGGGACCCCGCCCCATGACAGAGTCTATGACTTTCTGTACCTACTACCTAGGAGGCAGAAGTGCAGTTCATAGGCAAGTCTGTGAAAAGTAGTTGCCATGGCTTTTGCAGGGTGGGGGATTGGCTTGGTTGTTGTGTTGCAAAATATTGCGGTTCGTTTCTTGGGAGGCATGCATGCAAAGAAATCTCAGACGCACACTTATTAGCAGCACAAAAGGTGTATTTGCAAATAGGGTCAGAGCAGAGCCAAAGGACTCGGATTACTCCACACCCCTGAGGAAATTCTCAGCTGGCTTTTATCCCTTCCCTCCTGGGCACGTGTGCAGAAACAGGAACTCTTACAGCTCATTTCCGGTTCATACAAACATGTATGTGACCATGTCACTTCATCCATTGCATGTATATTATAATTAACTACTTAAGTATGCAAGGTGGATAGGTGAATATGCATCAGCTAATCGCGCATGCTCAGAAAGTTCTTTAGGTCACCAAGAGTTGAAATCCCGCCCCCCCCTTTCAAGGACACAGTCAGTTGAATTCCAGTTTCTGTAATCTGCATGTGAAAAAGGGGGAGGCTGAAGGAGTGTGGGGGAGGGAGTGATTTAGCATAAGAAAAAACTGTAGCAAAGCTAGCTAAGAAAGAAAAGTCCTTGGCAGTGTTTTCTTCTTATCAGGTACAAGATGCAAACTGTGCAGTTCTAACAACGCTCCATTTCTAACAATATTATAACAATACTCCATTTACTGTGCATTTCTAACAGTTGGGAGGACAGTAATCAAGAGTAGCGTAAAGACAGTTCAGAGGTAAAACCTGGGCTATTGCAGGATAAGCTTGCTTCCTGGGGAGATGTCTTGCAAAACCTATTTTAGAAAGAAGCAAGGGCTTAGTATGAGCCAGCTGGGTAAGACATGGATCAGCCACCCCTGGGGGAAGTTATGCCCTCAACAGAAAAGTTCCTTGGGTAGCATCCGGTTTGCTTGTAAAACACACTCCCACCCAGCAGGACAGATAGGGCAACAAACCTCTGGTCATGTGGGTCCCCAAACCTCACCCACACCCATTCGTAGCACCCATCCTAGAACTCCTCCATGAAAGGAGTAGCAGCAGGAAAGGTTAGTAGACAGCTGCCGGTGTGTACTGTGGCAGGGAATGGGAGGGAGGAAGCAGCTGCCTGGGTTTGGGGAAGGGGGTTAGGTAGACAATGGCCTCTTAAGGGTTAATAAAACTGGTCTTTGGCACAGGTGGAAAGGGAGGGTGGGGTCAGATTATGAGCCTAAAGGTGTGTGCAGGTTTTAGTGCTATATGCAGCCAGCTTTCTCTCCACCTTTTTAATGCTATGTCCAAGTAAAGTGCAAAAAAGGTTTTTTCAACTAAAGTAAAGGGTTTGTTTCTTGATGTGCTGCAATGCATCTATATGCCATGCCATCAGGTCCAGTAGCAAGTTGGGAAGTGGGGGGGCCTATAGCTATCCCAAAATGTCACAAAGCTATGCTGCATACCACAGCCACTTGCATCTGGGCAGGTATTCATGGTATAACGTAGGATACTGCAGGGGTCCCCAAGGAAACGGCCCAAGACCCAACTGTGGGGCATGCTGGAAAACATAGTCTGTAAAGAGAAAAAATAAAATGGATGGGCAAACCTACTCCCCTCTCCCCCCGATGCGAGGCTGCTTCTACTACCCGGCTGATATGCACACCACCACCACCACCATTGCCTCAAACTTGTTATGTTGTCCCCCGCACTCATGCTGTGCCCACTGGGAGAGTAGAGATGGAGAATGAGAAGCAGCACAGGAGTACAACCAGGAAATGGTAAGTTGGCAACTGTGAGGGGGTGGCACCTCTTAATACTTCTGGTATTTCAAAGTAACTTTCATATGTCTTATGATTGCATTCCAGAAACGCAAGTGGTACAGAGGACAGACACATCCTGCCAGGCCCACCTCCCCGCCC
>NW_017728916.1:24775072-24777502 GCF_001723895.1 Crocodylus porosus
TGCCCCCCCCAGGATGCAACAAATCCTGGGTTATATATGGGTAATGGCAGAAATATCTCACTGACTTGGGATTGCGTAGGGGAGGGGGGTGGTGAATAACGTACTTTTTGGGACTATGGGTCAAAAAACAAACTTCTGCTTCTTTCTTCTCCTGCAGAAGACTGAGAAGATCAGAAATTGAAGAGGTCAAAGAAAAGTGACATAAGAGAATAGTAGAGTACAGTAGATACAGATAGATATGCAAGAAGACTTGTATAGAGTAGAAATAGTGACTGTAGGTAGTATAAATAAGTGTAGATCATATAACTGTAGACGGAACAATTGGTCTAGAAATTATAAATAAGTGCATATTTACATTACTTTATAGTATACATAAATATAGTACAAAAAAGTGTGTGTGTGTGTGTGTGTGTGTATATATATATAATTGTAAATATGAGTGTGTGAAGGAGCAAGGGTAGACATGGCATAAAGATGCAGAGAATACTGCTTCCCAAGACATTACCTTATTAGGACAGAAGCTGCAAGATCAAAGTGAGGTGGCAGGATGGGAGTTGTAGCAATGGAAAAAGTGGGGACTGGAGGAGAAAAGAAGGGGGAAAGAGGATCCCCAGGGGGTCCTGAGAGTGTCTTGTAAGGCCGAGTAGAGAACGGAGCTCCGAGAGCGAGGGGTGGATCCCCGATTGAGAGGGGGAAAAACCCTGTGGGATGCATCTTCTGCCATGGACCTAGAAAGGAAACAAAGAAAAGAAGAGAGTGGATTTGACTTGTGCTCCCAGACTTGGAGATGGTGTCAGATTACCCTTCAAGAGGATTCAGGGCATCAGTCATACATAGGATAAAAGGTAGACATGTGGTCTTCTATCTCTCTTTATTTTGAGAGCATAACAGGAAAAGAAAAGCAAGTTAACAAAATAAAGAGACTCTTTTTTTATGAATACTAGGTTCTGTTGATTCAAGTTAGTAGCTAGAGTATAAGGTCATTTATATAAGTAGAGTTCCAAAGTTGAGATTATGGATGAGGTTAAAAGGAAAGAAAGATACAAAAAGACAGCTTCTGCCTGAATGTAAAGGAAAGTTGTACAGAGTGACAAAAGATAAAGACAAGTATTGATCCGAATCAGACTGTGATCACGTATACCTTTGAGTGAGCACCATAAAGTGCCAGGGAAGCTGTGGTACTGCTATGCAACATACCGTGCAGCTGCCACATGCTCTGACAGCAGGCCTGGCTGCTGCTAGATAAGCGGGGGCTGTAGCCACCCAAAAATTGCACATGTCCATGGCACAGGCCTGCACATCTTGCCTGTTCTCCATGATGTCATAGACCAGGGATTTCCACAGTGTGGTGGGTGAGTAAGTGAATGAGTAAAGATCCCAGGCTGGAGCGAAGGGACCTTTCAGGAGTCAAGGGATTAGTGGTTTAAATGCCAAAGACAGCAGTGGGGTGGATTGGTATGTGGCTCCCCCTGTTGAAATTTACTGAGAATTGCACACCAGGCTTAATTCATTGTAAAATCTAGCACATGCAAACACTGACACAATGTTTTAAAATAAACAATTTTTAAATTTTATAAACCTTTCTAATTCTAATGACTATTAAACTCTGTTATGGGTACAAGAGCCCCCAAAATCTACTGAAATCAATGAAAGGACTTGCACTGACTTTCAGTTGCCTTTGGATTGAATCATGGGTTCCAGCACAATTTCTATTGACCTGAAAATGTTCACAACTTAAAAAATGAAAGAAAGCATTAGAAAAATTTGTAACAATGTTTCTATAAATAAAAAGTTTTTTGGTTTGTTTTTGTGAGAGATTCACCAGGGGACTTCTTTCCAATTGATTCAGAAGGAACGTCTCTCTTGGGAGTCCCCTGCCCACCAGTCTATTGGGTGTTCTTGGGGAGATCTATCTTATCCATCCTGCTAAGACTGTTCCACTTTGGGTAAAGCAAGTAAAGATCAATTGTACCAGAGAAAGGAAGAAGAGAATGAAAATAACTCTATTGCTTGTAGTTAGAGCATTGACTTCATTAGCAGGAATGTCAGCATCCATTTAAAGTTACTTGTGTTCAGCTGATACATGGCACTCTTCAGATTTTGTAACTCCATGGTTATAAAACAATAGGAAGTGCATATATGAACAATGAAAATAAAATCCCGGGTAATGTGGGGCCCTTGCAGGATGCGATGGGAAACTTGGTTGTCACACCAGACGGCAAAGCTAACATGTTTAACAATTTCTTTGCCTCCGTCTTCCTGGGCAGGGACCAGAACAGCCCCCTCCCTGCTGGGCCCCCCTCGGGCCCTGGGGGAGGCACACCTGGGCCACAGGTTAGCAAGGATTTAGTTAGAGAGCTTCTGGAGGGGTTGGACGTATTCAAGTCAGCTGGTCCGGATGATCTCCACCCTAGAGTTCTAAAGGAACTG
>NW_017728916.1:24778577-24786810 GCF_001723895.1 Crocodylus porosus
TCTGGAACCAACTTCCAAGAGAAGTGGTGCAGGCCCCTACCCTGGGGGTGTTTAAGAGGAGGTTAGATGCACATCTTGCTGGGGTCGTTTGACCCCAGTATTCGTTCCTGCCATGGCAGGGGGTCGGACTAGATGATCTGCTCAGGTCCCTTCCGACCCTAGAAACTATGAAACTATGAAAAATACTATTTCATTTGGAATCTGGTTTATGTAATTGATCTATTTGGCGTTTTATTGCATGTTTCATATTATTTGTAGAAATGAAGGATGTGAAAGAGGTGCAATGAAGACAACATTAGACCAACGTGGACTGATTTTCCCATATCCAGTTATAAACAGATCACTCGAAATTGTAGCAAAGGGTCAAACGAGCTTGAATTTATTACTTTCTGGGGTCTGTGATTTGAAGGGTGTGCTGATAGCTCTAGGGGAAACAGGAAATATAGCTTTACAACTAAAATAACTACTTATTTACAGTCAGACAATGCCATAATGCCTTAGTGTTTGGGCTCTGGTTTCCTTTTGATACACCAGAACCAAGAGGTTATTTTAGGTATATGGAAGGAAGAGAAAATGCATACCAAGATAACATGGACAAGGCTGTAGCGAATGTGTGACGATGTTATCTTCCAATCTAAGGTTACTGGTGAACCAAAAGAAACTTGGCCTTAAAGAGTTCTTGCACAATGTAAGGCTGTCAGTTTTTGACATTGTATGAATGCCTAGCTATTCATGAATCCAAGGAAGTTTTCCCTAAAGAAAGAGGTCTCTTGCCCACTGGGAGCATGAGCGCAGACTATTAAAATGCTGTCTGACCTAAGAATTGACTTGATTTAAATGGGGTAAAAAAAACCCACTTCGCTCTTTGTTTTTGTTTCTAGCATCTTGACAGGACAGCTTTTCAGAGGGCAATATGACTTAGCTTGATGCTGTACTCATAAAAGATAAGAGCAGCAGGCACAATTACAAAGAACAAACATTATTTTGGATAATATCCAATCCCCTTTGTTGTCTGGTGCTATTCCAGTCTCTACAGGGGAAGCTTCATCTAGATGGTGAGACAGATGGAGTGACAGTTATGAAAGCTGTTGCCTACAAAATCTAGAGGTACCCACTCCATTAAAATGCCTTCCTTTTGGACAGAGCATTCTGCAGCTAATGGTTTGCATTCAATAAGTTCCCCTAGTTGCCATTAAATATTTTAAGTGGTCCCATTGGTTTATGAGACCATTCTAATGTAAAGGCTGCTTATGTGTGTTGATGAAGTTGCATGTTACACTTAGACCATACTAAATCTGTAGAATGCTAAGTGGTGTTAAATTTAGCATGTGCTATGAGCAGTTAAGGTTTAATACAATTTCTTGCTTGCACAGCTCTGACTTGCCACTAGAAAGCTGGCAAGGAGGGACCTGGCTAAGACCCAGGACTTCTGGGTTCTATCCCTGCTTTGGGGTGGGGTGGGAAGGGAGCTGGGAGCAATGCAGGGATGCTGAAGGACTGCAGATTGCTAATTTTTCTCTATGGAGCAGACTGAAGTTACCCTAACATGAGCTAGGTAACATGGCCCAGAGAAACCCTTGCATGAAATGGCGTTTTAACTGTGAGACATTCAGAGGGCAATTAGCATAAGTTAATGAGTTTTAAGATGTGGATACTTGCATTTTAAGTAGGCTTAATATGGTCTAAGTGTAACGTGCAACTTCATCCTCAGTCTGGGCTTCACCAGTCATTCATAAGAGGTTGGCACTGTAAACATTTATAAATGTAACCCAGCTTTATATACTTTGGGTCATGTGTTCTGATAATAGAAGTCTGTCGAGACTATACAACTTTCAGAACATATGCAGCACAGTTGGTGTGCAGATTCAAAAGTTTAGGGGCATGTTTATGCCTATTCCCTGATTTCTATTCTAAGACTAAACGTAAGGGGTTGAGGAGGGCAAAATCTGTGTGTTTATTTTTCCAGTCTGTTTAGCACTAGACCTCCCTCACAGATTTTTTCATTTGGAAAGTACATATGGCCTGCAGGAGGCAGTTGTGAAAGAGTGGCTGGTAAGTTGGAGCTCACTGTGATGTTGACCAAGGTCTGCAGTGAGATAGCCTAGAGATTTTCTTTAGGTGTTTTTTTTTTTTTTTTAAAAGAAAAAAAAAGTGGAAGGAGGATCCACAGAGCCCAAAGAGACCCCAGATTGGAGTTTTTATTTGAGAACATGTAAGGGCTGGTAAAACCTTCTGTAGTAAAATACAGCTGAAACCATACGATTAGCAAGGCCAAGAGCTGAAATCCATAAACAGCTATCAAACACTTCAACCCTTCCAGATCCCAGTGGTCTGAT
Source organism: Crocodylus porosus (assembly GCF_001723895.1). Classification (NCBI taxonomy): domain Eukaryota; kingdom Metazoa; phylum Chordata; order Crocodylia; family Crocodylidae; genus Crocodylus; species Crocodylus porosus. The sequence goes on from NW_017728916.1 coordinate 24,780,914, forward strand.
GTGGGAAAAGGCAACTCAGCAACTCAATGAAGAATGGCAGTAAAGACTCCCAAACTGCATGGGTGGTGTGATCTCAGAGTTGCATTTCATGAGCAGCAGCAGGGATCCTGAAGACCCCAAGCAGTAGCAGGTGGCACAACCCTGAAAGGAGAGGTAGCAGGCAGTGTAGCTGTATCCTGCTCTTTGATGACAGAGTGCTGGCAATCTAGGATTGTGGCAGTCTGGAAGTGTCATAGCCAGTGATGCAATCTCCACCAGCAATCCTGAGGAAGATGCCCCTCCCTCCTGAATTGGACAAGGTAGCAACCACTAAGGGAAAGGGAATTTCAGATAAAGATTGCAACTGAGGATGTTAATAAACTTGGGATATTTAATAGCAAAGGTGTCTGACATTTGGGGTGTTTAATAATTGGGGCTATTTGACAGTTGTGGTGTTTGAAAAGGTTTTGTTGTTCTCATTTTCCTTTTATAAACTTCTATTTTCTGTTTGATAACAAATTTCTTGTGAGCAGGGAAGTTGTTCTTTTAGCATCCCCAATAAAGGTTATTTTCCCCAGGTTTCAGGTTTGGGGGTAGGGCAGATCTGGGAGGGGTGTTGCAGTCCCATCTACCTTTTGATTCCTGCTCCACTCCAAATTTAAAACAAGCTGCCTGATACAAACATCTGCATTTCAATTCAGGAGGTGAGGGAGTTAGTTGACTTCATGGGTCACTATAATCTACTTGATTCCTGATTTAATCTCTTCACTTCATGGGTGTTAATAGCCTCTGATCTTCTGCTAATTGAGCTCTCCTTTCTTCTGCAACAAAGATTACAAAACTCTGACACATTGCATGCCACCAATTAAAAACAATACAACCTTAAGTACCACCAGTTGGGGTGTGGGGGAGGGGGTGGATGGGCATGCATGTGTATGGTAGGGTGGGGGCAGGTGACTGTGTGTGTATGGGAGAATAGGGTATGTTAGGGGGTTGTGTATTTGTGGAGGTAGGTTGTGGGGTTTGTGGGGTGTAAGGGGGAGTGTGGAGAGCCCCTGCACTCCCCCCATGGTGCAGCAGCAGGTGGAGGTGCTCAGGGTGCCTGGCAGGATGTAGCTTCAGCCAGCACTGCACATTGCAGGCAGGGGCATGTCCTCCACTGGGCAGTCTTTATCACCAGTGCTCCCTGCTCTCACCAGGCATACTGGGGCTGCCCTCCTGCCCCAGGAGAAGATGGCTGTGGTTTCCTTCCTGCACCATGAAGCCTTGATGGGGAAGGCAGCTGGCTTCAGCACACAGGGCTTCCCTCTAAGTGAGTACAAAAGCTGCATGTGCATGTGGGGTGTGCTGGCAATATTGATGGCCTGGCAGAAAACCCTGATCAAGTCTGTTAAAGAAATATGATCCAGTCTATCAATGTGCATTGCTGGCCAGAGCCACACCACAGTGGGTACCTTCACCAGGCATGAGTGCCTTGAGCACCCCTGCCTGCTGATGCCATGTACCACTGACAGGTTGTCTGGGTACCAGTGGTGGTACATGTACCACAGACTGGGAATTCTACAACTATCTGTCTGTTATCTACTCCTAGTAACATTTTTCTACTCACCCCTCTGTCCAATAAAAGCATGCCCAATGAAATTGTCCTGCTGCCTAGGAACCTGTACTGGGTGGCTTTATCCTGAGACGATTCAAACCCACAATAAATCAGAGACAAGAAGGGGAGAAGCAAAGCTAAAGGCAAGTGGAGCTGTGCAGTGGCACAGCAGTTAGAGGCAGGAGGGTTTTGCAAAGATGAGGTGAAGAGTCCAATTACTTCAGCGACCCTCTCCTGGGTTATTCATCGCAGCAGATAATGGAGGCCATGGGAAGCTGAACCACGTTGCAACAAAAGTGGCATAAAGCCAGGAATGGGTTGGTTTGGGGAGGTTATCTCCCCAGGTGGGCAACTAGAAGCAGCTGAAACAAGTCCTTCCCTGACCAAAACTTTTTGCTTCTGTGTTAAGGATGGAGGCCAGCTAAGGGCATGCTGCGGGGGAGGTGGGTTTACTAGCAAGTAATTTACTCACAAGTAAACTGGTCCCAGATCAGTAGATGCACCCATAGATGCCTACAGCTGCTTGTTTATATAACAATAATAAAAATATTATATTATTTTCTCAGTCTTCTCTACTGACATGAAGTCCCAATAGAATAGACTGTTTGCTGGGGGCAGGGGAGGGGGTTAACAGTGGACAACATCATTCTAGAAAGGGCTTGACTAACAACCTAAGGGACTAAAGGTCCTCTTGGAACTTCTTGCCTGATGGCATGGCCTCCATTTTTTCTACCCACTATTAAAGAAGAAAGGTAAGATCTAAATAATCACAAAGGAAAAGTAGAAAATCTGTGGAGGGAAAACTTCTATTAATCTAAATCTGGTCTAGAATGTGTTGCTCTTCCCCAGGATCAAAAGGAAACTTGAGAATGTTGGTCATGAGCAACTTTGGGAGAATGGGTTATCTGCAGACAGTGTTACCCATGTGGAGCACAGAAGCAAGGAGAGGTGGGCTACAAAGTGTCTGCCTTCTAGGTCAGGAAAAAGGGGAGCCACTAAAGTAAGCAAGGACAAACTGGCAGGGTAGGTGACAGTCATGCCTTTGTGCTCTGCTTTACCTTTCTAAACAAATCTACCTAAACAGTGTTCTTCTTGCCTAATGAATAATCCGTTGAAACTTTGTCCTGTGTCACACTGAGCTCCCAAGAAAGTAATTTTCCATCTGGGACTCCTTTCAGCCTTCTGAAGAAGCCACACTGGTAGAGGCACTAAAGTGAACCATTTTCAGCATTTCAGAATCCTAGAGCTCATTCTTGGTCAGAGGGCATGCCCAGGGGCTCTCACGAGGAGGGATATATTCCTACAAAGGTTGTTTAAAAGTCTCGAGGTAGAATATGTGTTGTGGCTCTCTGATTTAATGCTATTTTACACTACTTCGCATTGTGGTCAAAGGTACAGTGTTCAGACCACTGTCTTGTAGAAAGGCTGGTCTTAAACCAGATATTTATACAACATCAGAGAGACTGCTGCTGTTTGGCCATGCCCATCATTTCAGTTCTGGTCTTAGGTGCAACACTAACATGAGGGACTTGGTTTGACTTGTGTAATATTCCCACATTGTTTCAGGCCTGCCATCAATTAGTGGGTTCTTGTATTGTGTAAAGTGCTTTCACTCTGTTGTATTAAGCACAGTGTTCTCATTAGAATGCAAACAATGCCAGAATCCATTTTGACTAATTTACAAATCATACTTCTGAAAAATAAATAGCCTGTAATTTTTTTTTAGAGATTCAGATGGAGTCTGAGGCTGCTAACCAGTTCCAAACCCAAAGATCTGTTGTGGCTGTGGATTTGTTTGATGATAGATGCAGAAATATTGCTATTATCTTGTCTCTTAAAATGTTAATTTTGGTGGTGCTGTAGTTCTTGCAATAGCTACATCCTGTAGCCAAACACATAACAGCAGTCAGTGTAAGTGAACACATGTTCAACAAATAAAACAGGAAAGCATTCAATAAATAAAGGCCACCAGAGTGCATAGAACTTTTTTGTTGGTTGAAACTGCACCCAGTCTTAGGTAGATGAAAAAACAATTCAGATTCTTCTCTTTAGAAGATAAATAGTTGTTACTTGATGAGGGTGATAGACTCCATGCTGTTCTGGACAGACTCAATACATCTTTCTGCTCATTGACTTGAAGGGCTTGATGCTATTCATAGTGAACAGCACTGGTTATGCAGTCAACCCCCAGCTATCCCATTGTTTTTTGTGCTGAAAAGGACACCTCTCCTCAAGGATGGGAGACCTGGCCCCAACCTCTTCTTTTAGACTGAAGTGAACTTGACAGACTATTTAACCACCAACAACATTCTTCATAAAAAGAAGGGAATCACCTGCACAGACATCTGATTAATTGTAAACATCTGAGTGCCATCTCCTCAAGGGCTAGGTGAGTCACCTGCAGCCCCCGCGATATGTCAGATCTGTGAAAGCATTTTTCTCTATCTGCTTGACCACACTAATGCTTTTCGGCTGGTCTGTTCAGTAGAGCATAAAATACTCTGGATAGTTTTTATGTTGTTTTATTAAATGATACATGGGATTTCAACTTATGTGCTTTAGCTATCTTGGGTATGTTGAAAATGTTTATTGCCGCAGTGAGTGCTGTTAATTAATTCTAAATGCATGTGTGTGTTGGACTGTATGATGCTGCAAACTTTAGTTTAATCCTTAGTGATTCTTACATTGAACATCAAGTTATAGTTGCCTGATTGTGACTCTGTTTTTCCCCAGATAAAGCATTATTTATTTGAATGGTTGGTGAAATCTATTATCCAAGACAATGTGCGTCTCTGCAGTCAATCTCCCATTCTGTGCCTTATTAAGCTCAAATATTTTCAAAGAAAATGAAACTTTTCATGTTACATTAGTGTGTTATCAAGAGAAAGTGACTATGCTAAAGTCACTGCTAATCTGGTTTGCAGAACAGAATATTTCTTGAGAACAATGCTACCTTTGGGGGACATATGCAAATAGTGCATCTTTTTATTCAAATATGTAGTTAGGAATCTCCTGTGGGGGATTACTTTATACAGATCATATATATATTTAATTCATCTTATGAGGAGTTACTTATTATACTTGGTGAGCCAACTCAGGCAAAATCAAGTATTGTAAACGGAATTACTGGGCTCACATAACTATAAATAAAGAATTAACCTCTTCTATATGGTAGTATAAAGTGTAATAAAATATGCTTTATCTCTGCAAATACCTTTTGATGGCTTAAAAAATTTAAAGATCTATCTCAGAACTATATAATATCACCCAAATTGATTACTATAATTGTACATGTTGTTCATGTAATAAAGCCACCACAGGATAACAAATATTACATATAAATATTATAGTGAGGTTTTGGAAGGATTTTCTAAAGCTCCTCAGGCTTGAAAGCCAGCAGAATATGGGTACTTAAACCCTTACTGTCCTTTGAAAATGGCAACCTATGAAAGTTCAGGTTCTTGGCAGAGGAAATCATTTAGTGCAAACTCCATAGTAGAAATCCCAGAAGTATGAAGAAACCCCCCCCAAAAAGAAACGATCTATAAATCCACATTTGCATGCCTCAGGATCATTTTTAAAGCAACTGTGTCACAGTGCAATGCTATAGAGGCTGCCATGCAAAAGGCATTGGTTCAGAAGTGACCTTTATAGATGCTCCATCCTTGGGCACATTGCAGTTAATGCCAGTCACTGAAGAGCAACATTGCTTTCTGAATATGCAGGATGTACTTTTTGGAAGCAAAATGACCCTAAGGTGACACTGATTGTGATTAACCTAAACTGATAAACATTGCTTAGAAGACCCAATTAGAAAATCAGTAAATGGATACACACAATGTATCCATTGTGGTTCTTGGCTAGTGAATATAAATAGTTTGAGCATCAAGGATAATAAAAAGTCCTTTTCAGATATGTGGGGAGCCGGAGGAAAAGCAAGGGCAATGTTGGACCCCTGCTGAACCAGATGGGGAAACTGACAACTGACACCCAGGAAAAAGCCAACCTATTAAATGGGTACTTTGTGTCGGTCTTTCATCAGTCCCATGGGATGCCCATACCTGCTACGGGACAGGGAGGTCTGGGTGAGGGACATCCCCTGCCCTCCATAACTGCTGAGTTCGTGAAGGAACATCTTGAGAAGCTGGATACCTTCAAGTCAGCCGACCCTGACAATCTGCACCCCAGGGTACTCAAGGAGCTGGCAAGCATCATAGCCCAGCCCCTGGCACGGATCTTTAAAAACTCCTGGCGCTCTGGTGTAGTGCCCGAAGACTGGAAGAAGGCCAATGTGGTGCCTATCTTCAAGAAAGGGAGGAAA
>NW_017728916.1:24787868-24789323 GCF_001723895.1 Crocodylus porosus
CAAGAGCAAATTGGATGCTTATCTTGCTGGGATCCTATGACCCCAGCTGACTTCCTGCCCTTTGGGCAGGGGGCTGGACTTGATGATCTCCCGAGGTCCCTTCCAGCCCTAATGCCTATGAAATCTATGAAATCTAATACCTGTGTTCCCATGTCATGCTGGAATTGGGAATCCCATTAAGTTATGCTTTCACTTTTCAGATGCAATATAAAAAAATTCAGGTGCAGCAGAAGGATTTTTTTTGTGCATGTTGCTAGAATTAGGATGTTGGAGAAGAGAGGGGCAAAATATTGGCAACAAGTCCTTGATTCCTGGAAGTCTGAACATTTTCTTCCTTGCTTGCAAATTCCTATTTGGCTTTGTTTTCATGGAATTATATTCTAATGTTGCTAGGTATTTAGAAAACCAGTTCAAAACTTGCTGTCCAATTTAATTAAATGTAATTTAAAAAACCGTGAATAGGGTCAGTCTTGGCTTGATTCCATGAAGCTACTAAGCAAAACTTTATTGTTTTTAAGTCTGGACCTTGCATTTTCAGTATTCATTCTCAGTGTTTTATTTTTGCCAGATCTGTTTCTTTTTTCTCTTGTTTATAATGTTAAGGCTAAGTACAGAGTTTCAAAAAGCCTGAGGCAGAAATGCTCTTAAGTTTTGCATTTTACTCTAGGGGCCCTAGGTTAGGTTTGGAGGGAACAAAACAGACTTTTCCTCTTTAATGGGTGGTGGAAGCCGGGTGCCTGCACTGGCTGAGGCCAGCAAGCTGGGGGTTCTCAAGCACGCCTCCCAGCAGGCAGGCCACCTCTGACTGGCCAGCCTGCCTCTCTACCTATCCCTGTGTCCCCCCTGTCCCCCACAAGCAGACAGCTCTTAGTGGCAGCCAGGTGTTCCCCCCCACTAGTGTTGGCTGGCTTTTGGGGTAGGGGGTTGGGGTTGGGGCTAAGACCACACAGCAGGAGCATCTGCTCCCCCACCAGTGCCCCATACCTGCTGGAAACCCCCAAGCCCTTGGGATCATAGTAGCCTCAAGGTCCAGGGGGTTTCACACACTCCTAAGCTCTAGGGATCATGGCTACCATGATTCCCAGGGTCTGGGGTGGGTGAAACCTCTGGACTATGGGTACTGTGGTTTCTGCTATCCCTAGGGCTTGAGGGTGCATGACACCCCTGGACTCCAAGGAATATGGCTGATCTGATCTGTAGGGCTTAGGGGTGTGTGAACCCCTCACCCCAAATCCTAAGGACATTGTGACTGCTGCAATCCCTAAGGCTCAGGGGCATTGTGTACTGGTGAATCTCCTGGCGCTCTGGTGTAGTGCCCGAAGACTGGAAGAAGGCCAATGTGGTGCCGATCTTCAAGAAAGGGAGGAGAATGGATCCGGCTAACTAAAGGCCCATTAGCCTGACTTCTATCCTGGGGAAGATCTTAGAAAAGTTTATTAAGGAGGCCATCCTTGA
>NW_017728916.1:24790085-24803914 GCF_001723895.1 Crocodylus porosus
AGCTGACTTCCTGCCCTTTGGGCAGGGGGCTGGACTCGATGATCTCCCGAGGTCCCTTCCAGCCCTAATGTCTATGAAATCTATGAATATCAGATGCCCCCACTGCAGGGGCCGAGCCCTGTTCCCATTTGCCCACATGAGCCAGCCCGCACTGGTGGGAGGGAGCCGCTGCTACTGCCTGACCCCTGCTGATGACAGGCCCAAGCAAGAGCCTGTCAGTGGTGCTGGGCAGTGGCCGGTGGGGTGGGCAAGAGAAGCTCTGCCATGTGGCCACAGCCCTGGGCCCCACTGTGTTACCAAGTGTGTTTGTGGGGTGGGAATATACCCAACTGGGAAGGACCCAGGGGCTCTGTTCTTCCTCCTTCCCCCGACTCCCCGCTTCCCCCACAGCTGAGAGATGAGGGCTTGCAGGGTTGGGACAGTTCTGCAGCCCAGCTGAGCCAGGCAGTAAGGGAGAAAGCACCTGTTATGCAGGCCTGGCCCCTGCTGTGGAGACCCCAGCTGCGGTCCAGGGGCTCAGTTCCCCATCTCACCCACCTCTGGTGCTGCTGGAGGCCACTGGAGAGCAGAGGCTTTGCTGCCTCAGCTCTGTGACAACTTGGGAGTAGGGCCAGCCCAGGTTAGCCAGAGCAGATGAGGTAGAGGCTAGCTTGCCTGCCCTGCAAGGGGGGTGGGAGCTAGTGGGGGCCCACAAAGCATCCTGGGATGCTGGGGGACTGAGACCTAACTTGATTTGGGAGGGGATCTGGGACAGAAGTTCAATAGACTAGTTTAACCGAAATTAGTTTTCCTATGCTACATTGATCCAGGTCTATCTTAGACTGGATACCGCCGATTGGAAACCTGCCTACATGCACTGAACTTCTGTTCGGTTTCAGGTTTAGACCAGTTTCTGATGACTCATACTCATTTATGTGTAATTTCTGTCCCTAGCCTAAGTGGTGCTGTTCTATTTACTTTTGCATGTTTTTTCCTTAGCATGGGAATCAAAGAGACATGATGTTAGCTTTTTGTTATGCAGCATTCTGTGCAAAGGAAGCTGTGAAAGCAGCTGCTTTGCCTTAGGCTGAAATCTGACTTGGTTCTTAAAGCAGCTTCATCCCCTGGCTATCAGACAGGGAAGTGGGCTGAGATCACTGAAAGGAGGGGGTGCCTAGATGCTGTTTGACCTCTGTTCATGGCTGGTGTTTTTGTATAAATAAAATGACTTACACACAGAATATACCAAAATCCAATGTCACTGATGGTTTTTTTTTCATTTTCCATCCCTGGCAATCCAACTTGCAAGTCTGTCCTCAACAGGGGGATAACACTGGTTTCAGAATTAGTGGCAATTCGATATTGCTACCAGGGGCATGTCCCCACGAGCAGGAACATACATTCCTGGGAACAACTGGCAGCAGCATGTATTTGTGCCACTGCGAGTTGTCCCTGGGGAATGCCCCTGAAAAGCAAGTTGCCCTGGATGGGGCTGGTCCCAACAGTCTTACCTAGGGTCCTGGGGGCCTCCCAGGGTTCCAGCAGCCGCAATCCAGTCTGTGGAGCTTGACTGGCAGCTGGAGCATGGCTCTGGCCAGCCAGGCTCCAGTTTCAGGTGGTGCAAACTCCTGCCATGTGCACCACCCCTCTTTTTTCTGGCGCAGGTTTTTTTTGTCACCGGGATCTCCCAGTGTCAAAAAACCTCTGTCACACTGCAAATTAGCAGTGTGGTGAAAACCTGCATGTGCAGTGTATGTGGTTTGCAGCACTGCAGATGCGTCTGTGGTGCCACAAACCACACGTGTGCTTGTGGAGATGCAGCTCAGTTTCCCCATGTCCTTTTTATGCATTTCAAGATGCTTTGAATAATCAGCGTCCAAACATAGTAGCCTCTATGCAAGCAAAATGGCAATTGACACCAACAGAACTTTTTTATGCATAATGACTGCAAAACTAAGCCATAACTAACAAACCATTTAGCTGGGGAAGTGGCTCTTCTAAAGAAACTCATCCTACGTTTTCCTGTTGGCTATGCAAGTTGGCCATAAGTAGTGTGAAGAAAAGTTTAAAGTGCCTTTGGATTATGACACTGAAAAAAATAAAGGGGTAATTTTTTGGGGGGAGGGGGGGCAGATATCCATCTACATTAAGAATTTTGTTATGACAAACTTACAGTAAAAATGGTACAGTAAAAATACACTACAACATTGTAATATATCAATATTTTCAATACAATACATGCCAGTGCTCCTATTCACAAGTGGTTTCAATTCATTGTTAAACATGAGCCATGCACAATATGGATGTGGAGTCCATGTGTCTCTTGCGTCTTTTAGCAGACCCTGAGAATCCAGGACTTCTCTGTACTACATGAGCACTTTTGATTTTTCCATTTCTTTGTGGCGTCTCTGTGTGTGCCCAGAAGTTTCCACCTGGATAACTGAAACAAGCAGGAGCATCATTGCCCCCTCAGCATCCTATTAAAACTCAAAAGTGGATCTCTTTTGGTCAGTGGTATCCTATTTATGAAGCATGCCCTCACTCTCACACCAAACGTTTGGATTACTGACATTTAATATTACAGGCTGGGTGATAAAAGGAAAGAGAGTGTAAGAGTCATTAAAGTCCAAGTTGAGCTAAGATCAAATAACTATTACTAACAGCTTGAATGACCTGGTTGCCCATAGCACTGGTAGCATGAAATAAGCAGCCAAAGAGATCTGAGTAAATAGGTAACTATTATCTCTAATCGTGCACAGTTTCTTTGCCATTATACCTATATAATGGAGGCTGGATGTCTCGAATACTTTACTTCTGGCACTACTTTCTACTTCCCAGGTGGACTGAACTTCCTAAAATAAGTGAAGTTCTTGAGTGTAACCTGCTTTAATATAACTTGAAGAGAGCTGCTTTATAGTTTCAGACCAACGGCATACAGGCAGTGCTTGAATTTACGACACAACTGGTTCCTAAAAACTGCGTCTTAAGTCAAAACGTCATTGCTCGGAACCAATTTTCCCATAGAAACAATGTCATAAATGGGGGATTGGTTCCAGAACCAAGGCCCAATATCTTATTTGCACCAAAAATAACCCAGATTTTTGTACTCAGTCAATTATAGATGAGAAATATAACTACATGAATGTATTTATATTGTAAATAGCTATCATATTGATTTGGAAGGACTTCTTTGAGGTGATTTTGCTAGACTTTTTGAAGGGTTCTTAGTTGGAGTCTTCTCAGGAGTCTTGACTACAGAGTTTGCTGGAATCTTGTCTGCTTTCGTTGATAAAATATCCAAGGAAGTTTGGACAGATGTTCTCCAGGGAGATGTGTGACACAGCAAACTTGTTCGCTGGCATGGTATGGCATGGCATTTGATCAAGTGTTGAAACAGGATATCAATTTATAAACCTTGTAAGTGTGAAATGTTGTAACTCAAAATGTTATAAGTTGAGGGCTGTCTGTACATTGTTTTAAGAAATAAGTCTGGTACAGATAAAAAATCTCTTTAAATTTTCTGAATTTCAGTGGCAGAGCTCAAGAGCTAAGAGGGTTGTTTCTACAACCAGTGTTATCAGACAGCTGTGCTCCATTCAACAATTACCAGTAATTCATTTACTTTAGAATTCTCTTGGGAAAGTGCATAATAGAGTCAAAAATAAGTATATTCTCAGTTTCACACCAGCACTGGACATGATATAGACTGCCATTTAGTAATGTCAGTTGGATAACTTGTTTGCTTAGAAGTACGCACATGCCAAAGTACTTTCTAAACAGGGTTAAAAGAGGTAAGACTGGCTCTGTATGGGTCATCAAGAGAACCTATGTATTGTCTACTTTTCTGATATATACTGTTGCCTAGTTGGTAAATGATAGCAAAGTGCAACAATGTTCAGTTCAGTCTGTAGAGCATATCTGTGAAAAAAGTATTTAACTAATTTTTCATCAAACCCTGCCTTTGAAGTCCTTGGTTTGATGCTTTATTTCAGTGAAGCATTACATTCGACTAATTCAACAGCATGAATTGAACTGACGTAAGAGAAATACCCAGCCATGCTATATTGTCGTTATGAGACCTTTTTTTTTCTTTTTTTTTCCCCCAAAGAGGTGATAAGGGCAGCTTGGAGAAATCTCTCCCTGCTAGCACAAAAGTCTCCCTGATGCATGTGAAAGTGGCTTTCAAGCACTGCAATCAGATTCTTCTCATTGGCAGAGCTAATAGCTCTCCAGTGCTGAGGATGCGAGGGCTGAAGTGAGGCCATATAGTTTTGCCAGCTCTTTTTATGCTCTTTAAATATAATATGTAAGGGCCAAGAATGCTGGAAGACATTTTCTAAAACAGCACATTTAGGGCTATCTGTAGAATTATGTAATGGTAGGAAGTGTAATGTTATTTACCCCGTCTCCATAAAAGGCTGGTTTGTGCAATGGAGAAGGGAAGGAGAGAGAGGGGGAAGGAGCCCAAAGTTGCAGCTCTGCTTTTGGAAAATACAGAACAACTTGCTGGCCTGGATGGGAAATGGTATAAAAATGAGAAGAGATTTAGCTTGGTACCCATTTCTGTGTTGCTATACTGTGGGAAGTATACACCCCATGAATTAACAGCCTGAAATATGTTACTCCTGCTAGAGCATGCTCCTGCTTGAATGGTAGAATTGCACACCTCTCCTGATACAGGGCAATGGATAAATTCAACAGTTTTGCTCAAAAGCAGAGCAGCGCTCATCTGAGCAGAACTTCACTGAACTCAAGTTATGTTCACTTGGATGCAAGTAGTGCTACAGAAAGAGTCTAGCTGTTGGCCATCTGTCTGCTTTCCTAATATTATGTTGGGGGATTCCCTCTGAGTAAGCAGCTGCCACTGGGATGTAGTGTGATTTAAACAAACTGGTAAGGACAGCATGGCTGCATTTTTAAACATAAACATAATTAGTCATCCATCCTTGCTTGTGCTGGATTAGGTATAACAGAAAAGGAGATGGATTTTTTTGACAGACAATTCAGTGAAATTTTCCATCAGGAAAGTAGTCGTAGAACAAAGGGGCTTAGTATTAAACTACAGATAAGGACCAGGTCACCAAGAAGTGGAAGTGGGCTGGGAGGTGTTTATAGGTTTTTGCCCTGTGGCCCGATTCTGACTCCATTAATCACAGTGAAGAGCGTTTTCTCATTTTCTATCTGTCATTTTTTGTAGTTCAGGTTAGGTACTGAGTGTGGACTCACATAGTGCTTACGTGGTTGGTGTCTCTCGAGACTCCAAGTATGGGGAAGTACCTTATACAAAATAGTTATCAGAGTCTTTTTAGTCAATGGTTCTTTCTTCGTGGACCAGAGATGAGATTTTCAAAACAGCTAAAGGAATTTAAACAGTCAGTTCCCACTAAAACAGGAAACCTGATGCCTAAGCACTCTTGGGAAGTTAGGAAAATCTCAACCTATCTGTAATTAAGAGAGATCCTCATGAGAATCTGCCACAGTGATGCAGATTTACCCATATTCACTTGTTGTCAACTGGAAATGGAGAACGTATTAGTTGTGGGTTCAGGAAAGGAGCCATAGTCATCATTCAGGAACAGGTTCATTTTATTAGTAAATAAACAAAGGAGAGGGATATAATTAGAGGTGAACTGTAATATGCAAGTGTCTGCAGCCTCTGCTCTTAGCCCAATGTCTTCAGCCAGTTCTACTTCATCAACATGATTACCTTTTTGGATAAGCCTTTTAAAGGGCAGTATGCTCATATCCACGACTTACTAAAGATGCAGACAGTTTTCAGATACTGCAGGGAAATGGACAGATTTTGAGGAGCCTCCTTAGATAAGGAAGAGGAAGGCTGGTGATCAATCCCCAGCAGCATGTGGGGACATAAATGGGTGCAGAGATAAGATTGGAAGAGGACTGGGAGATGCATGAAGAGGTAGGATATGTGTATACGCAGACATATCATGGGTTTTACAAGACCGTGTGCAAGCTTACATGCACTCCCTCCTGACTTATGACTGGACCTCCCGCCTGTATGTGCCAGTGGCTTACCTTCAACCCCCATTCATCTGTTTGTAAATCTTGTGATGGTTGGCAGCTACCTATGTTGATTGGGAAGCTAGGAGGCGAGTCAGAATACTAGAGTGCTTTACTAGCCACAGCAAACTAGTCATGGGGAAAGATGGGGCATGAACGGGGACTGATAATCATAGACGGTTTTCTGGTATGTAGAGCGTGTGTTCAGCAATTGAGGGTTCTTATGTGTCCAAATAATTCATATAGGTCTGAAGCCACTGGTGCCTGGAATTAATTGGAGGGGCCAGTAATTGTATGGACATGCAAGGGTGATATACATGTAGACAAAATTGGAAAAGACTTGGAGGCAGCATGGGCCAGACCTTGCATTGATTAGAAGATCCCAAAATTCTTTCCATTGTTGTCATTCTGTGGCCAATATATTATTTCCAATTGCTTGCTTAGTTAAAGTATTGACATGTGAAAGCCTTATTGTTTTGACAGTTGGCACACTGTAAAATGTTATTACTGTAATTTTAAAAACAAATGTTAGGCTATTACATGCCAATCACCACAAACTATCATTCTTTCTGTGGCAGTCTAAAAATGAACATTAAATGCTGGACATCTGATACAGGATGAGTCTGTAATTACAAACAAAGCTAAGCTGTAGTGCACTTTGGCTCCCTTCCAATTGCATCCAACTCACAGTAACACATTCTACAAACCATTTGTGTGTTCCTGATAGTCACTGTATAAGTAGGTCTGGAGATACCACTAAATAGTTTACCTTGTTACTCTGAGTATTTTCCAAACCACTTCAGAATTTACTTTGCCCCTCAGCATCTTAAACCATTACTGTTTATTAATAAAAATCAGCAACTACTGAAAAAAACATTATGAACTTACATTTCAATAAAAAGTGCAATTTCTTATTAATTAGTCATGAACCTTTGTAGAACAAAATCTTAATGACAAAATGTTCAATAAGAAAGGACTCTGGATATTTAAGTAAATCTGAATGCAACACAAATATTCATTCAAACATGCACTCCTGGCAAAAAGGTTATACACTTTGAGAGAGTGAAAATACAATACTCAGATGGTTATACCAATACCATGTGACTTTAAAAAGTCAGTCATACAATATGAATAGTGACTACTTGACATATTAGTTGTGGTGCTTATTCTGAGTCATGAATAGTCTGAAACATGTTTGTATACTCATACACTGAATAATTGTTTAATAAAAGCAAGTGAAGTGTACTTGAAGAAAATTTACAAGAGACATAACCATCAAAACATACTTTTGAAATAGAACAACTTATGATTTAGGGGCATATTGTCAAACCATAGTTCCTATCAGACAACATTTACTTACAAATGTAAGTGCTTGCCATTGGGCGAAATTATGTCCTGTGCAAAGGGACAGCAAAAGACTGATGCTTTGCTTAATTGGCACTTAACTTCTCCAACAGCCCTCAAATGGGCATGGAAGTTTTGCAGTCATGACCCATGATTAAGCATCTTACCTCTAATTTATTACTTTATCAAAATAATGAGGGGTGGTTTGAATTTTTAATAACTCGGTGGTTAAGATAATGTCTTGGTTCTGATTAAAAAAGGTCTGTTATTTTTTACCATCCTTCTTTAAGATTGCTCTCTTCTCATACAGCAAGGCCCCACCACAAGTTATTAGTTATGTCATTTCTCAAGCCCTTTCTACTGGAAGAAGATTGATGTCCAGCGTCCATATTTGGTAGTCATGACAACATGATTGCATAGGGCAAACCAGAAAAAAACTATGAAAACCTTTGAATCCTTTATAGCAAAAAATAAATCTAAATAATTATAATCTAGGCCTTCTCCCTGTCTCCAGGGACAGCTCCAGATAACCACAGTGATGCATGCTCTGATGTCAAATCGTAGCACCAGCAATCCCAGCATAGGAATTCTACGTCAATGTTGTTAATGGTGTATTCTGTCCACATCCCTTGATGCAATAAGTATCAAGCCTTGAATGACAATGAACAGAGGAAAGGTTCACTCTGCATTAAGGCCTAAAGTGCTAATGAATGTTAACAGCTTATAAAGGAGCTGTGCTCCTGCATATTAATAAAGTATCTGAACCACTGAAGAGTGATTGTGCAAGAGGAATAAAAATTGTAATATAAAAATGAAAATAAATAGATAAGCTGGTGTGAAAGTTCACTTCATTTGCATGGCAGTAATGTTGCTCTTTACCTTAGCATGGGATGTGACTAAACACTAGATGACAGGAATATTGTGGAGGTGAAAATGACACGTCATTTGTAAGAATTACTGTTCTAGATATTTGGCTGTTAATATTTGAAATGGTTTTCCTTTGTAAAATCTTTGAGGTGTGATAAAAAGACTGTTGGCATGGATGGAGCATTTTACCTAATCAGCTAAACATGTTCTGTAAATCAGGTGTTTTTCTTTGGCATTAGCTGAGAGCATATCTATCTTACTGTATGAGAATGATTCATCAAATAGGAGGTAATGTATCTTAGTCTTGTCTTCTGCATCATTGTTCTGCACTTCCCAGGCTCTACATTTTAAGGTCCTTTTAATGGGAGCAGACTTCGGAAACACTTCGGCTTTTCTACAACATTTCTGAGCATACGCATGAGCTTGTTCATCCGTGCAGCTCATCCATTCATCCATGCAGTTTAGTCATGCAGTGACACTGTGCAGTGTCTTCTAGGCAATGTGGCTTGTACCAGTTTACACCAAAATCTGAAAATCTGGGACCCAATCAGAGTTCTCTTGGAGTGATGGCAACATATTCATTCCAACTGATTCCAATGGAGCTAGAGTTTTGCCTCATTCCATAATGCACATCAGACTATGTGCTTAACATTATTAATTAGCCAGGTTTTCAGGGACATCACAGCAGAACTGGATCATATCGTTGACTATTTCATATGTCTTTTCTTTTAAAGAATGGTTACTGCAAAGTCCAAAATAATGTAAAATGTAAAAACTGCTATTAGTTATTAGTGGAGATACTCTACATTTAAACTAATAAGTGGAAGTAGAAAGCTGTCATAGTCTCTCTTGTAAGCATATTGTGACAATAATCATTAAGCAGGTGTGTCTAGTGACTGGAATAAGGACCTTCACTTAAAAACTTGTGGTATGAAATGGCCCAATGTTAATTAATTATACATCGGAGAATTGTAAAGTAAATGAATTTGTTTTTAAAATAATTGGAGAGGCTTCCAAACCAGTTGTTAGTACTTGTACCATTTATTATTATGTGATGGTTGTAAGGAGAGTTATATAGATATGAGTATCTGATTATGCTCCACAATTTAGGTAACTAGAGACAAGTTATCTCAAATAATGAGTGCTCTGTGTTTAGTTTAAAGTAAGAGAAAACTGGTCAGCTGACAGAATGCAGAAGGAAATTCTAGGTTTTAGGGCCAATGGATTACTAGATGAATGTGGCCAGGTTTGGGCATAGAATGAATTCTAGTAGGCTTTTCTCCTAGCATTTGTTTTCCTCCCTTATGACCGAGAACCAAAATGGCAAGCATGGGTGCCTGGGAGATAATGAAGAGAAGAGGAATTATGCAATGTTTGGAAAGATTTTTTTTCACTTTTTAAAGAACATTTTAAGGAAATAAGGTGCTTTCATTTTATATAGAGGGTTTTGAAAAGCTGAGGACTCAGACCAGAGTAAATGAACCATGCAATGAGTGGCACACAAAGCTCTGTACATATTTTAACTCAACAGCCATATCAGCTACTTCCCATTATGCCATGAAGTGAGGTGCTCTCTGGCTTTCTTCTACAAGTTTAATTTTTGGTTCTGCCTGCTCTGAATAGTAATTGGGTTCCTGGGGACTCCATCATCATCCCTGCAGTTTATTGCTGTGGAAATTTCGAGGGAGTATGTGGGTAGTAGATATCTGCAAAAGCCTAGGATTTACTTTGGATAGATTGGAAGGTCATAGAATGAACTTCTGTAGCCTTCCAGGACCTGCACAGCTCTGCAGGCCAGATACTAATATATTTATGTAGGAAATCATGAAAGAATCCTATGAGGTATCTTAACTAATCACCCTGGTGTATACACAGCTAATTTATTCATAGAAACTCAAGAGAACAGCTGTGCAATCTTTGGGGGAACCTGTCTTCTGAGCAGGTTTGTTCACTAACCCTGCACTAATTTTTGTAGCCATTGTAGCTTGTGTGCATATTTTAAACAGAGGTCTCTAAAAACATTTTCATGTACCCATTCCTTCTCTTCCAGTAAATTTCCAGCCTGATTAATACATTGGTTTACTTAAAATAGCACTTGTACTTCCCACAACACTACCATGTTACATCTAATGTACACAATTAATCAGAAAACTAAAATTAATAGCTTAAAAAGCTATGCAAAACAATATACATGTGAGGAGGATGCCTATGTACTTATTGGTTATTTTTGCTGCCATAGCAGCCAAGAGTCTCAGTCAGGAGCAGATCCGATGGGTGCAGACAGAAGTGACATTTTTCGCCTGATCTGTCCCCTGAAAAAAGTGCTCTACAGCCGTGACCAAGCACACATGCAGGGCTGCAGAATGCTTTTAAAGTGACCAATCATGTAAAAAGTTAACCCTTGTCAAATCAGGTATTGGATCAGGGGTGGGCAAAATGGGTGATCCAGCCAGTAGCCAGAATCCATTTCCCAGCAATCCCTGCCCATATGGCTGGGGCCAGTCTTTATGGAGACCCCAGCTGCAGCTGCGCTGTGATAGCACAAGGCTGGGGTTGTCATGGAGACTGGCCCCAGCCGTGCTGGCAGGGCACACAGCAGAGCCACTGGGATCTTGGGATGGGGGTAGCTTGCTCCAGAGCCAGGGCAGAGCCACAATCTGGTCTGAATGCTCCAGGCAGGGGTGTGTAGGTAGGGGATTGTGGCTATGCCCCTGCTCCAGACCAGGCTGTCACTGCTGCAAGGAGTCAGGGCACAGCCACAATCCCTAGCCTGTGCACCCCTGCCTAGAGCATGCAGGCTACAGATCACAGCTCTGCCCTGGCTCTGGAGCAAGCTGCCCCCATTGCAAGATCCCAGTGGCTCCAGAGCAGCCCCCACCCCCTCTGCCACATGCCCCGCTAGTGTGACTAGTCTCCATGGCAACCCCAGCCTTGCACTTTCAGGTGCAGCTGTGGCTGGGGTCTCCATGGAAACTAGCCCCAGCCATGCCCAGGAACAGCTGGGAAATGGAGTCCACTGCTGACTGGATCCAGCCCATGGGCCAGCCTTTGCCCATCCCTGTATTAAATTAAGGAGCTCTGCTTTAGAGCACCCTAGGGAACTTGTGTTCCCTTGAGGGTTAATTTTTCATGCTGGCTTAAGGGCTGTCAGCCAGGAGGGGAGGGAGAATTGAGCAGCACAGAGCTCAAGGCGGGTGGCCTTCCTGTGGACCCAAGCTTGAGCTGGAGGGAAAAGGTGGGATGAAGCCCCTCTGCCTCACAGAGCCACCCCAGCTACCCCAGGCTGCTTTTCTGCTTTCTGCCAATTGTGTGCATGTGTGGGGGGGAGGATTCAGTGCATGCTAAATGAGCAAACTGCAAATTCCAGAGACATGCAGGTGACAAAAGAACTGATGCTAATTAAAGACTAATTGTTCAGCAGGAAATTGCTGCCAGGTGTTCAGAGCCACATAAAAGAAGAGGCTGGGGTGCTGTTGCTTTTGGACTATGCGGAGAGAAACAAGAGAGCAGGTTAAATAAGTAAGTACAGTGTAACTCTTAGACAAATGCTTTCAATATCAAATAAGCATTGTTATAGCCTAGGAAATACACACAAAGAAAAGGGGCAAGCTCTGTGAAAGTGATTGGGATGTGGCTTATCTATATAAAACTCTTTATTTTTACATTAAAAAAAATAAAATCTGTTTAATATGGCAGACCAGTTGGGTCTCTTTTGAAACTGCCTTTCTCACCTCTACTTTATCTCCTTGCACTTACTTTTTTCTGTGCAAGTAACTTTAGCATTGTCACCGCCCACTATCAGAAGTAGTATTTCCTGGGTTACTCATTTACCAAGACTTTAAATTTTCCAGCTGTCCTGCTGTCTTCCTACTGAAGTAGGCAAAAAAAAAAAATCTCCTTTGTAATTTAGTGGCAATGGATAGCTTTAGTACTTGGTTCCCTGATGCTTCTTATGAGTAATGCAGGCCAAATACCAACGTTTGGGACAGTAAACATGAAGGCTAGCAAAGACAAGGGTAGGGAAGGATGCATTTTATCTGGTATCTTATGGAGGATGATTCAGGCAGCTCCTCTTACTACAAAATCTTACTTGTAGTGTGATATGAAGTTAAAAAATGGAAGATAAGATTATTAAAAATTAAGCTGACATATTGGTTGTAAAATCTAACTTTGCTTGAACTCTTCTGAATTCAGGGTGTAAGTCATGGGTGTGTAACCTCCTAGCCTCCCTCATTCCAACAGCTTTTGGAAAATATGTTTTTCTATTTGGAAGATGTTGGTCCATAGTTGCTTTTCTGGAAAGAGGGCAGGCTGGGACTCTGCTGCACAGTAAACCCACTGTTTCTTTGTTCACGGTTTCTTTAGTGTACGTACAACATAAGCAGATACTTCAACTATAAAAGCCACCTTTGTGCAAGAGTTCTGATTTTTGTTGTTTTTTCACCAGAGAGTATGTTTGGAGCAATCTTGCCACAGAGCATCTTGGGTGGAAGTTCTTAATCTCCTTTTTTCTTTTTTTCTTTTTCTTTTTTTCTTTTTTAATCATTTGATAGACTGAGGCCTGAATAAACAGAAATGACATCACAGGCTTCCATGGGTGCATCCACACATTCAAGCGTGCACGCTTGCAGCACCTCAAATAGAAGCGGTGCAAATTTGAGCTGGGGCTTTTTGCTTCAGCGCATGTGCTCGGGCATGCACTTTGTTGTGGAGCAAATTGTGCCACTTGAAGCAAAATAACCCTGCCTGGCTCCTCCCGGCTCTACAGTCAGGGGGAGCTAGAGCCCAGGGACGGCACCTGAGTTGTCCCCAGGAGTATAAAAAGCCGCCCTGGCAAGTAGCTCAGGGCTACTAGCTCTTAAGAGCTTCTGGGGCCCAGCCAATTGGTACCTGGGGACACTACCCCTTGTGCCAACTGGACTGCTGAAGCAGCCCTGAGAGTTTCTGGCCCCCTCTACCCACTGCAGCAGTCTGGCAGTTGGGGCTGTTGCCTGGCTGTGACCTGCTGTGCACCTGCCAGACTCGGATGGGGACTGCAGAGCCAGTAGAGGCATCTACCCCTCTGGGCCAGCTGTCAGTGGACTGCAGTTGCAGGGCTGGCCTTTGTGTGGCACTACTACCATTTGTGCCTGGCCATCTGGGAAGCTATTGCCCGGAAGATGTTCCTGGTGTGGTGGCCTGCTTTGAACTGTCCAAGCGTGTTCTCCTGGCTCCATTTGTCCAGGAGGTCAGCCACAGCCAGATGGGTCCAAAGTGCCAGCTCTGAGCAGACAGGGTCCTGCCCCTGGCCTTCCTAGCAGGAATTCTGGTGTTCCCTATTGGAAAACTGAAAAATCCCTGATTTAAAAAAAAATCCCAAAGTCACTCAGTAAAATAACCCCAGATCCATGTTCCTCCACAAGGAAAACAAAAGATCACTGTAAAGACAGAAAGCAAGACAGAGACAGTGATCAGTTGGACAGTGTTTTATTGATATAACTTACAGTGTTAAAGCAAGTCTCTTATCATAATAATAAAGTATCATAGAAGTAGGGTGGGAAGGGTCCTTGTAGATCTTTAAGTCCGACCCCCTGCCTGGGCAGGAGAAAAACTGGACTCAAATGAGTCCAGCCAGGTAG
>NW_017728916.1:24804136-24808663 GCF_001723895.1 Crocodylus porosus
CGCCTGTGGCCAGGACCAGGTCCAACAGGGCATTTCCTCTGGTGGGACCGTGCACCTCCTGAATTAAGTGGAGGTCCTGTATCTCGGCCAGGAACCTCCTGGAACGGTTCGTCCTGGCTGACTGTTCCTCCCAGCAGATGTCCGGGAACTCTAAATACATGTTTCATGAATACATGTTTTGCTGCACTCCCACAGGGTGCTGACCCCCTCACAAAGGGTTTGGCCCCCACCAACAAGGGGTTTGGCCCTCTCACAAGGGGTATGGGCCCCCAACAGGGGGTTCAACCTGAACAGAGGGTTTAGGTCCCACCAACAGGGGGTTCAACCTCCAAACAAGGGGTATGGGCCCCCAAGAGAGGGTTCAGCCCCCACATGAGGGGTATGCCCAACCCCAAAACAAGGGGTACAGACCCCCAACAGGATGTTGGGTATGGGCCCCCAACAGAGGGTTCAGCCCCCCAGCAAGTGGTTCAGCCCCACACATTTTTATACTTTGCTTTTTTTAGATCCCTGGATATCCAGGGGTCACATTTTTTGTTCTCGCATGTGCCTGTTGCCCGCCTCAAAGGGATTTGAGGTGGGGCAAGGGGCACGTGCACACTCATGTGGACGCACCCCATGTCTATTTAGTCAAGATGAATCTTGCAGCTTATTTTTAGCCCTGCACTTTATTATTTCAAAACAACAATAAAATCTTTACACACTCCTTACTGCAACCTTCCCATTCATGATGTGATTTTGCAGCACTGAGAGATACAGCTTCTGAAATCTGGTCCTACTTACAGAAAAATGAACTGCTTCTGCTTAGAATATCTGACCCCCCCACTAATGATTAGAAATTCAGATCAGCTTTAGAGTCAACATGTACCAACGTTACCAGCAAACATTAGACAAATCCTCTGATGAGAATATTAGAGGTAATCCCCAAACAGACACATCTGACTTATTACTTTCCAATGGATGAATGTTTGTACTCTGACTTATTTCCATAATTCACTTACACCAGAAATATGCAAAATCAAAAGTATTTTCCTGTAAATAACAACCCCCCCCAGTAAAACTTTTCAGATGTAATAAAAGTAGGGGGAAAGTAATGTTTGATAGGCACATTTAATTAAACATTTTTATGGTTTGTGTGAACCTTTGTGGTGTGTGTGTGTGTGTGTGTGTGTGTGTGTGTGTGTGTTTGTATGTGTACGTATGGGGGAGGGAAGGCACAGAGGAATCATTAAACTAAGCAAGAAATGCAAAGGGGCTGGTATTTTGGTAACCCCTAAATTAATCAGTCTTTTTTTCTTTATCATGTTGATCTTTGCATTTTATATCTGATGTGCCTCACAGCTTTAAACCAGCAATATTCTCTCTTAAAAATGTATCAGGTATCAATCAAATAGAAAATACAGCATAAGAAGAGGTCAGGTGATGCGTTAAATACAGATTCTGCTGCACATTGCTAATTAACACCAGTTATTGGAAAGCCCAAGCTTTGGCGGTCTGATACTGCACCTTTGAAACCAGTGGGAGTTTCCCACTAACTTCAGTCTAAGCAGGGCCAAAATCTTTGTGAATTAGCAAGTAATTAAAGAGACATGATACTTTCTTTTCCAAAATGGTGCATTATTATCAAATGTGCTTCTGTCATTGATTATGAAGGCTTAAATTTTACTTATGCATGATATAATGTAATGTTTCCCTCGTGAATGTTTTATCAGCTTTGAGGGCTTTTTTCACCTTCTTTTGAAGTACTGGACATTGACTGCTGCTAATTTGGTGCAGAGAAGGAGTTTTGTTAGGGAAGTGTAGGCACTTTTGCAGCTACTTAAAGGCTTCTGAGGCATCTGGCTGGAGGGTCTTGTTCTTCTATTCCAGGGCCAAACTGATCACCAGGTTTCGTCTCAGGAGGGAATTGGCAGATTGGTAAGCATTCTGAGGATCTTTGTCTTTGCTGTATGGGACCAGGCCCTCTTCCTGGGATCCTTTGAACATACATGGACCAAATACTCCTCTGCCATTGCAGTGGTAGAACACTGGTGACGTACTTTTCCCCTCTGCTTTTTTTTCATACCATTTTGTGAAATGTCTGGTTTTGCAATGTGCTCTGTAGCTATTGTGAGGAGAGGGAAGGATTTAGGACTCTGGATAAAAGATTGCCTGCAGACGGGGTCTTTCTAGTCTCTTGTTTCACAATGTTGTCATAGATTCATAGATGTTTAGGTTGGAAAGGACCTTAGCAGACCATCAAGTCTGACCCCCTGCCCTGGGCAGAAAAGAGTGCTGGGGTCAGACAGCCCCAGCCAGGTGCATGTCTAGCCTCCTCTTAAAGACCCCCAAGTTAGGGGAGAGCACCACCTCTCTTGGAAGCCCATTCCAGATTCTGGCAACCCTTACCGTAAAGAAGTTCCTCTTGATGTCTTCCCTAAATCTGCTGTCCGTCAGTTTGGTCTTTATTCCTAGTTACTCCAAGGGGTACCTGGTAAACAAAGCATCTCCTATTCCTTGCTGTCCCCTGGTGAATTTGTAGGCAGCCACAAGATCACCTCTCAGTCTTCTTTTGCGGAGGCTGAAGAGATCCAGGGCCCTCAATCTCTCCTCATAGGGCTTAGCCTGCAGGCCCCTAGCCTTAAAAGTGGGTCTCCTCTGAACACTCTTGAGGTTGTCCACATCCCTTCTGAAGTGTGGTGCTCAAAACTGGATTCAGTACTCCAACTGTGGCTTGACCAATGCTGCATAAAGGGGAAGTATTGCCTCCCTGGACCTGTTCATTATGCACCTGCTAATGCATGATAAAGTGTGGTTAGCTTTACTGATCGCTTCATCACATTGACAGGTCATTTTCATCTTGGTGTCAACAATGACTCTGACATCCCTTTCTGCTGCTGTGGTGCTGAGAAGATCCTCCCTCAGCCTGTAAGCATGCTGGTGATTCCTTCTCCCTGGGTGCAGCACCTTGCACTTGTCCTTATTGAACGGCATGCTATTCTGTTTCACTTGCTTTTCCAACCTGTACAGGATCTGTCTGAATTCATTCCTTACTCTCTAGTGTGTTAACTTTACCCCATAGTTTGGTATCCTCTGTGAATTTAGACAAAGTGCTTTCCATACCCTCATCCAAGTCACTGATGAAGACATCGAACAGCACCGGTCCAAGGGCTGAGCTTTGTGAGACTCCACTGCCCATATCTTTCCAGGCCCATACTGACCCATACACCACCACTGTCTGGGGGCAACCCCCATACCAATTTGCCACCCACCTGACCATGTAATCATCTATGTCACAGTCGTTCAGTTTATGTGTGAGAATAAAATGAGACATTGTGTCAAAGGCCTTCTTAAAATCCAAGTAGAAGACATCTACCTCAATTCTTGCATCTAAGCATTTTGTGACCTGGTCATAAAAAAAACAAACATGTTTATAGGATCCACCTGCTATAAATCCATGCTGGTTGCCCTTTAGCATTGAGCTTACAGGGATGGATAGGAGGCTCTTGGTCCTGGGCATGACTTAAAACTGCACCCTGCTGGGGATGGGTGGCCTCGTGGGGGCTTCTCATAGCATGGGAGTCCCCAGAAAATACCTGTTAGTTACCACCCCGGTGAAAGGTGGGTCCAGGCACTTTAATAACCCTAGCTCCCACAACCGGGTGGGTAACCCCATAGTAGGGCCAAGAAGGTAGACCTGTGTTAGAGAGAGTGGGCTCAATGCTCAGAAGCCTGTCTTGAGGCACCCTCAACTGGTCAATGCTGGGGCTAAGATCAGAAGGGTTAAAAGGGCCAGGGGCCCACCACGAGGGCTGAGTGCCTGGGGTTCTAACTGGCATTGGAGGTGAGCCCAGGGTCTGTGTGGCCAAAGGTCCCAGGAGGACCACACTCCAGTGGGGGAAGAGTTCAGGGAGCTGGGCAGCGTAGGCTGCCTGATTGGAAGGATCCAGTTGGGGTCCTGACTGGAAGATTATGGGGCCCATTGTGGGGCTTTGGTTGTTAAGAACTGTGATGCCATCTGCGAGGCATGAGCTGCAGTGTAGGGGAGGTCAGAGCCACAGATAGTGCCCCCTGGCATCAAGGCATTAATGGGCAGTTTCCTACATTATACCAACAGTTATGGAAACAACAAAGTCGTGTCAGGTGAGATTGGGCAGATTGTCCATAGAGACAGGTGAGCGGGCCAGCATGAGGTCTGTCCCCGAGCTTGCCCCATGTTACAGGATTGTATACCTCCTGTGTTAGGTGAAGGTCCTGTATGCAGGTTAAAGAACCTATGTGAATGGTTAGATCTGGTTGACTGCTCCTCCCAGCAGATGCCAGGGTAGTTTAAGTCACCCATGACAGCCATGTCCCTTGATCATATGGCTTCTGAGAGCTGTATGGAGAATTCCAGGTACAACTCATCCTCCTGCATGTAGTAGACCCCCACTACCAAGTCCCTTTCCCCCTGACTCCCTTGCAATCTGACCCACAATACCTCAGTTTGCCCTCCTCTGGTCCCATCTTGATTATGGAATATGTATATTTCTCCTTCACAAAGAGAGC
>NW_017728916.1:24808763-24813353 GCF_001723895.1 Crocodylus porosus
AGTCACTGATGAAGATGTTGAACAGCGCGGGCCCAAGGACCGAGCCCTGCGGAACCCCACTGCCCACATCCCTCCAGGTCGAAAATGACCCATCCACCACCACTCTCTGGGTGTGGCCTTCCAGCCAGTTGGCAACCCATCTGACTGTATAGATGTCGACACCACAGTCCCCCAGGTTTTTAATGAGAATGGGATGAGAGACAGTGTCAAAGGCCTTCCTAAAGTCCAGAAAGACTACGTCTAATGCTACCCCTGCATCTAAGGTATTGATGATCTGGTCATAGAAGGCCACTAGGTTGCTCTGACAGGACCCTCTGTTCCTCTTAGGAGGGAGTCACCCACTAAAATGACTCAGTATCTCTTCCTTCAGCTGCCCAGCTGACCTTCATCCTGCTTGGTGATGGCTGGGGCTTCCTTCACTGTACTCTCCTCCAGTGCTGCCAGGGCCTCACATCTTCCCCAGTGTAACTGGGGAACAGATGTCTCAACAGCACATTGTCTGGTCATGGAGTGACCATCTTCCATTCTGTTGCATCAGGTCCCTCCTGTGTTGGCTTTCAACCAGATGACTGATCTTGTAGAGAATGAAAGTACCCATCAATCTCATCCTCTGCAGCCCTGATTCCCTTCCAGCCTGCTAACCTCTGCCTGGAGTTCCCTTACCTGCCCCTCCAGGGCCTCAAGCAGGACACGTGGGACAGGTGAGGGGACTCATGGCCCTCCTGTCACTCCCAGGCTCCAGAGGCCCTACCAGACAACCCCCGCAGGCAGGGGACAGGGTGCTGCCGATCCATCCAAGGTCCCTGTCTGGGTGGAGGCCTCAGCAGAGCCCTGTGTAGAAGGTGATTCTGGGGCAAGGTCCCTGACTGTGCTCTTTGTCATAACCCCCATTGAAAGATGACTCCTCTTTCACTCACCTGAGGTCTCTAGCTGAAGCTGCCACCTCTTAGGGTTCAGGCCTCTCCTGTGCAAATTCCCACACAAAGTCCACCCCTGAAGAGCACGCCTGTTTGCGTGGCTTGGAAGCAAGGCTCCATGTCAGCGCCGCTATATGGGGACGGAAGTGTAGAAAAACCCTTCCCAATCCCCTACAGCTGGTCCCGCTCTTCATCCCTCCCCTGCTCGCTGCTATTTACCCCACTTACCAGATGCCACTTCCCCTTCATTCATCGGAGATCCACCACTTGTGTGCTGTGGTCAACAGCAGCCAAGGGCTCATACGTGCTGCCTGTGGGCTCATGTGCCTCCTTTGGTGTCCAGACTCTATGATGAAGTTTGTTTGTTGCTTTCAGTTGAAGTAACAATATAGATACTATGTAGAGAAATACTTTGGGGGTATCCAATTCCTACATACTGGAGTGCTGCACCAGCTGAAGGTTCTGTGCTTCTCCATGTCAAAAGTCACATTAGAAGGAAAAAAAATAAGAGACTTCCTCTGAGCTCTGTGGGGCAGTGGCAATCTCTATGTTCTCTGCGTGTACAGCATCTAGCTCTGAGAGTCCTGGTCATGGCTTAGGATCCTGTCATAGCTTCAGCAATGCAGTCAGTCAGGCATGAGGTAGTGTGCAGCCTGCCCTTGGGAGTCTGAATAAAATTACCTGCCAACAAACAATCACTGGTGATGCATAGGGGGTGCACATACACCCCTTGAGCTTGGCAGTGCATCTCCTGCAAAAAGGTACCGCCAACATTGCCGGTGGTGCCTGCAGGTGGTCATTGCTCACCCCCCTGCCTCGCCACTGACACCACCGATGGCATCTGCGGGTGGTCCCCCATCACCATTGGCTGACACTGAAGCTGCTGGCAGTGTCTGCAGGTGGTTGCCAACCCTGGTTGGTGCTTGCCACCCCCCTTCTCCTGCTGCCAACAGTGCCATAGCCACCTGCGGGAGCTAACCGCTTGCTGATGCCCCGGTCCTGCCGCCAACAGTGCCAGTGCCACCGCCACCTATGGGAGCTTGCCATGCCCCCCAGCCGCCAGGGGCACACAGTGTTCATGCAGACAATGATGGAGCCCCTCCACCAGACAACTTCCCAAATGACTGAAACAAAAACAGGCAAGCCTGGACGTGACTCAGGGAGGATAATAAATCTAATCTCTTGAGATGGAGAACAAGTGATTTTCAGAGCCAAGAGGCATTCGTGGTGCACCCTACCAACAGGCTGTTGTTGTTTAAATTCAGGCTAAGTGCCTCAGCTGTGAACAATGAGTGGCAAACATTGCAATCATATCCTCAAATTTGTTTTATATCATGGACCACGACACAACAGGGATTCTCCTGTACTACATCCTTTCCCATTCCTGTTCATACAGAGTCCCTAGGCCAGCTGCTGCATTCACATAAATTAAGTTTAATAATATTCATACAGTCAATATAATTTTACCTATATTTTAATGCAGTTTGGCTGCTGGAAAACAAAGGAAGAGAAAGCACCATGTGACTAGCCAGCTATCCATAAGCCACCTGCAAGTGCTTTGTGTCTACAGTATGAGAACTAATATCTTATATGTCTGCATACATATTTAATCACAGTATGAGTCAGAGTTTCCTTTACCATATGTCAGTACCATGCCAAGCCCACTGGAGTGTTGCTCTGGCTGTAGTGTCACCCCAATAAAATGTATTAATCATAATAAATTACTTCATGGATTAGAAGTCCAGCTGACCAAAAGTGAGTCTTAAAACCACTGTGTATGAACAAAACTATATTTAACAAAATTCCATTTGTCAAGTGCTTTACAGTAAGCAATTTAAAAAGCTCACTCTGCTTAGCTAATCAAAAAGCAAACTGAGAGGAGGCTTGATTATGGTATATAAGTAACTTCACAGGGAGAAAATGCCAGTTATGAAAGGGCTCTTTAATCTAGCAGAAAAAGGCATGATGAAAACCAGCGGCTGGAAGCTGAAGACAGATAAAATATATTAGAAATTAGATGCAACATTTTTAACAGGGAGGTGATTAACTGTTGGTAGAGCTACCAGGGGAAGTGGTGAATTATCTATCTTTTAGTGTCTTCAAGATTAAGGCTGGGTGCATTTCTGAAAAATAATGCATTACCCAAACACAAGGTATTGGAACCCATATATGGGTAACTGAGAGAAATTCAAAGTTGTGTAATATGCTGGAGATGTAGGTTCTGGGAATCATTTGTTCTCTGTCTTCAAGAAACTAGATGTATGGGCCTACCTGACTCACTTTCTGGCTGTTTGTATGAATCTCTGGATACAATTATATGAATCTCTGGATGATGCCATACACCCATACAATTGTATGAATCTCTGGGAAATGCAATTGTAAGTGAAATATTTCTACTCTCTGGTATTATGGCTGTTGATAGTCATGAGAAGCAATGTCTTCTGGGATTTTGTCTATGCTATGCCACTACCTGGGATATGATCTTGGACAATTCGCTTCATCTCTCAGCAACTGTTTCTTTTACTTATCTTAGTCTAAGCAGACAAAGGACTTGAGGGAAGAGCTGTCTCTTATGCTTATTAAACACCTACCATGATAGTATTTTTTTCTCAGCTTTGACTACAGGCAGAACTGTAGCAGAAATAGGGTAATCCACTGACCAACATATTGCCCCTTTGAGCTTTGGCACTCATAATGGCTGTGCTGATTTTTCTAGAAATAAGTTAGAAAATCTTTATCTTCTTAAATTTATGCCACCCAATGGAAGTGCATTTTACACTGAGTTGTTTTCTACCTGGGCATGTACGTGATGAATTTGAAGAATGTGGAAAGGGTTAAGGGAATATAGCAAGAAAATACTAAAAATCATGGAATGATCTATCTGCAGTCAAGGTGGAGTGTGGAAACAACCCTGTAAATAATGTCAAAGATGCTGAGGATTTGAGGCATGGAGCACAATTAGTAAAATTGGAAATTTTGTTCTCTCCTTTCTCGTGGAAGCATCCTAGAGCAAGAGGAGAACTGAATCCTCATTATAGCCTGTCTGTTAACAGGAATTGCTTGAAGTATTTCTATTGCCGTGTTTAAATTATTTTAACTTTTTAAAGAATGTTTTTTTTCAAGTTTTCCTTCCTAAATGCAGCTGTCTGAATGAATGCATTTGGTCCTAAGAGAAGTTGCACTTCCAGAATTCTAACTGTTTGGATTGAGAAGAAAGGGCAGCACTTAAGAAGAGTTAGTCACAAAGGCTCTGCATTCCAAAAGTGCTATTTCTAATGACTTACACTTATGGATTAGTTTCCATCATGAAGAAGTGCTTTTCAGGCTATATGTAATTATTTGTGTGAAACAAATAAATGGCCACTGAAATATAGCCCTGCATGGGGTGAAACACAGCAACTCTCTAGATCATTCATATTTTCTTTTATTTTTTACTCTTTTCAGTGCATTTGCAATGCATTGAATATTCATAGTTTCATAGTTTCTAGGGTCAGAAGGGACCTGAGCAGATCATCTAGTCCGACCCCCCGCCATGGCAGGAAAGGATGCTGGGGTCAAACGACCCCGGCTAGGTGTTCATCTAGCCTCCTCTTAAACACCCCCAGGGTAGGAGCCTGCACCACTTCTCTTGGAAGTTGGTTCCAGATCCTAGCCGCCCTGACCGTGAAGTAGC
>NW_017728916.1:24814277-24839538 GCF_001723895.1 Crocodylus porosus
TGTTGGTTGCCCCTAAGCATGCAGTCCCCTGCGTGTGCACGCACATTAGCCAAGGCAAGGACAGAGCCAATTACAGTATAATGTACAAGAACCAGAAATTTGAACGTCCCCCCAGGCGAAGTGGAATGCTTTTCTCCTGGCACTGGATTTCCAGGGAGATCCTGTAATAAACCATTAAGATAAGTAATATGCACTGGGATTCCCAGCCTAGTCTTTTGCATATAGGCTTGAACAGTGTAATGGAGGAAGACAAGAAAGAAAATCTATATCAAGTCTCTTTATTGCTGACTTAAAAATATTGTGCATGTGTGTGTGTAAAATGTGTACCAGTAATACAATAAATTTAGGTTTGTGAGATGCCCAGAAACTATGGTAATGGAAGACTAATAAGTATGTAAGATACAGGCAAGAATTTTTGTGGGTGATATCTTTTATTGGACGAATTGCGTGGTTGGGATAGACTTAGACAAGCTTTTGGGTATCACAGTACCCTTCCTCAGATCTCACTTTAACACCAAAACAGAGATGCTATGTCCTATGAACTACAAAGCCTATTAGTTGAGAGCTTGACGCTTCCGGGGGGGGGGGGGGGGGGGGGGGTGGTTCTTGAGCTGATTGACATTTTTCTTTTTGATATAATTAAAAGTTCTGCCTAACTTGGAGTATCACATATATGAGCCTGAGACTCCTTCCACACTGGTTTTGTCCTAGTATAAATCAATTTTCTTCAGTGGATGAGGTCCAAATTTATATCCAAGTAATTCGGACTAACATTACATCCATGTGTTGATCAAACAGACTACAGCTTCAGGTAAAGCAGTTCATATTCCCAAACCAGGTCTCTGCTTCCTTGTAAAAATCATTTCATTCATGTCAAACATTCTAAAAATCTGTTCTGACGTCCTTCCATGTTCCTAGATTTGAAGTTCTCAGGAATTATTCCAGAGCTTGACTTTCTGCCTTGTCCTCTAAATAGCATTTCCCCCTCTCTCCCACCTTCTACCACTTAACAGTAATTTTCTTTCAGCACTTCAATACCAACTTCCTCAGGGGTGTCCCCATAAGTATACTTTTCATTGCCATTTTACTTTTGGGCCATGTACCTTTGGCTTCACCTTTTCAAATGTATTGGGTGGGGCAGTGCTAACTTATTAGTCCTGAAGTGTTGTAGATTTGGTGCAATAAATAAGACTCTAGTTTTCCAAATGGTTTCCATTCCTATGGCAAGAGTACAGCATGAATTCTGAGTGGCCACTGAGGGAAAAATAAATCCTCAAATCTTAACTGTTATTTAACATTAAATAGGAACATGAGGTATAATTGGTGTCTCTGTGAAGAGCTGTTGAACTCCCTCAGCTGCCATAGTTGTCAGTTGGAGATGAGGACGCCTGGCAAGCTGGTCCTGCTGCATCTTCTTGACGTGACAAGCTTGTTGTCTAAGGCTGAAATGGCCTCAGTCATCATGTCTGTAAATGTTACTGTCTTGGTTCCTACTGGCAGGTACTCAAAGCATTACAGCTGCTATCTGAGGCAGTACTGATGCTCATAGAGCAGAACATCTGAAGCTGTTGAGACTCCAGAGCCCTCATTTATCCATGTTTTCCCCTGTGACTTCATTCCCAAGCCTCCAGTTTCTTCACTACAATTTAATTGGGTTTTTTTTCAGAACTTATTTGCTGGTTAGTAGTAGTGTAGGGTCATTTTTATAAAAGTTCCTATTAAAAAAACCAACCAAAATGGGTGGATATTTTTCCATTTGTCTCATGCCGTGCATTCCAAGGAACTCACACCCGAGCTGATGTAATTTAACAGGATGTTAAGAGGTCAGGACACAAAGGAGAATCTCCGGACAATTTTCTCTCGTCACTCTCTGTAAGGGAGCAAAGTATCCTTATCACGGATAGTTCAGTTCAATGGATGCTACAGTGTCTGCACTGCCTTCTATGGATCGCCAACTGCACCGAAATGTTACTATTGCTCTGGTAATCTTTTACCTCTGCAGCATTCGCAAAATGTGCTGGGTACCTTACAGAAATAGTCTCTGGCATTAAAACATTATTGTTGATTTCCTTCCCTGGGAGACTCTTTAATGTTAATTATACAATATGGTAATAGGGTGCTGCTCTATCTCCCTCCCATTTTGGTCTTTTTCTTTCACATTGCTGCCTTCTGCTACCAGTTAGGAATGCTGGGTTCATCTCTTCATAAATTGTATCGGACCTGGGTCAGCCAGGGCGTTACCTCTCCTGGAGGATGACTCAAGAATGATTGCAAGTAGGAAGTCTAGTCACAAAAAGAGAAAGCTTTATTTCTTCATGCTGGCTTGTTGGAGTTTCATGGTTGAGGAATTTTAGTCAATGAACCGTCCAAAGCTAAGGGCTTAGACTGCTTTGTGCACTTAGATCTGCTTGGAGCACTGTCACAGCTCATCCGTTCTCGAGTCACAGTGGCTCCAGCACCCATCCCAAGGCGTTCGATCAACCTTGGGTCTCTAAAGCCATAGACAGGCATTATATTTGTGCTTTTTCTGCTTTCCCTCCCTCTTCACCTCAAGGGGGGATCAGGGTGCCCTGTTGGGACCTCACCCTGGATAATTTCTTGTCCCCAATCAGCTGATTAGCAGGAAAGGGTGTGTTCTTCTGTGGTGGGACCCCTTCCAGAGCCCATGGGGGGTTGCAGGAAAATCTACACCCCCCAACCTATTCTCCCTATTTTCTGATTGGTGGGATGGAGGGGGAGTGGCATTCCCCCACAATGCCTCCCAGGGCTGTCTGTGGCAGTCGCTGCTTTTCAGCAGCTGCCAACTGCCTGTTGACAGCCTGCCCCTGTCCCAGGCAGGGAAAAGGACAGGTTGTCAATTAATGGGATCTCCTAGGCTTGGTAGGATAAAGTAGGGATGGCCCAGGAAGCAGCCCTCTAGTGCTCACTGGCAGGGGAGTTGCCTGTGAAGTTCTCCAGCCTGGGTGCTGGAACACAAGCACGCTTCGGCTCCCGGGCTGTTTTGTAACTAGAAATGAACGCTTGTCCATGGTCTGAGAGGCAAGGCAGGCCTGTTCTCTATTCAACCCCTGGAAAGCCACCACAATGCCCTTCACTGGAGTGGGGTGGCTGTTGCTGAAGGAACCCACTTTTATCAGTTGACTCTGCTGTGGTGGGAAGTTGTATCTGCTCGTTATAGCTTGATCTGGCTCCTTTGCACTATCTGCATAGAAACAAAGAAGCAGGAAAGATTTTGAAGTAAATGGGCAGGACAGCAAATTTAGTTGGTTAATACCATTAAGAATTGTTGCTGTGTAATACTGATTCATAATATCAGCAGTGATATATTTTTTCATTTATGATGGCATTTGGAATATCTGTTATGATGAAATCCTTTCATGTATAATATATTTAGCTTATATATGATTAGAATAATTATGCATAAGCTGAGCATATATGTTTGTATACTTGGCTTTTTTTCCCTCTAGGCCAGGTTTAGATGCCAAAGGAAAGCATTTAAAATAATATGTGAATTTAATAAGGATTCATTTATCCTTTGCTGTCAACACTAATAGCCTATTAGCCTGAAATGTCATGACATGATTTCCCCAGGTACTTAAGTAATCTTGCGTAGTGTTTTGCAAAAGGCATTACAATTCAAATAGTTATTTGTCATTCAAGCACTTAATATTTGAACATGCATTTTCCATGGCAATAATCTATTATATGCATTTATTTATAACACTTCAAGAAAATTGTCATGGCTTTTGAACAATTTTTCAAGTAGTGCTTATGGTTCTGGTAGCTTTGAGTTTTCTTCTAGGTTAGCTTTTATATATCTCATGTGGTGAACAAAGATAATGCAATTTAGGTCAATCTAGGAAATACCTTCTTCTGTTGTGTTAAGTGTTCAACTGATATTTTTAGTTAAGATATATTTCTTTTATTCAAGTATCACATTAGCAACTGCTTGTACTGCCTGGAGCTGAAGAAAGAAAAGGAGAATGCTGTTAATAGAATGTATGCATCATATACAATCCTTCATCTCTATATCTAAACAGGTATCTTTTAAAAGCAAGAATACTTTTTTTTTTAAATTACTAAATCTAAAAAGGCCATTAGGTAAAATCTTGGCCCCACAGAAGCCACAGAAAAATTTACCTTTCATTTCATTTCACCAGGATTTCAGCCCCCAAATGTATGTCACCTTAAGTTGCAACAAGTTGCATTTCAAAAATGAAGGTTGTATTGCATGACTGTGTGATTGTCCATTTGCCTTCTAATAAGTCTTACTATGGTACTATCTTAGTACACATGTAGGCAAGAAAGCCAGTCAGTGAAAATGGAAATTTCACAGACCAGCTTACGAACTGCACTTTATCAACCTCCTAGGGTGTAGGTACATAAACTCATGGACCCAATATAGACATTGGAATTCTGACACACTACAACCTGCCGGACAGCTGACTCCCCAGGTACCTCTCCACTTTTACTTGCTCTGCTACATCCCCTTTTCCCCCTGCCCTCCAACCCCAGCCTGTCTGTCACCCTCTGATGCCTCCATTTCCATTTTCAGACTGGCTTTTTTGCCTGCATTGCATGTCAGCCTCTGACTTCTTTACTATTCCTTCCATCCAGGAAGAGCATGCACACACATACTCACACATACACACACCCCAACTGCAGGTGCTTCCTCAGCCTGACACAGGGATTTTCAGCCCAAAAGTTGGCACCCCAAGCAGCTAAGCTGAGCTCACCTGGAGCCTCACAATTCCACTGCGACCAGGAAGCCTCAGGCCTGTCAAAGATGTGATGGGTCTGGGCTTTCCCCAGCCAGGACTGTGTGCATGCGTGCATTAACTGGAGGTTATGGTGCCTCCTACCTGCCTTTCAGCAAGGGGATCCTCCGTCCTGGCATTTCCTGGGGTTTTTGCACTTCCACCAGTCCCACCAAACCTCCCCAACTGTGGCAGAGTGCAGTTTTAGTGATCATGCCCAGGATCTGGGGCCTCCTCCATCCCCATAGCTCCAAGTTCGTCCTGGCATGGGAGCTCAGCAGGGACATGTTCTTCCCCTGCTGGCTGGTGATGCAGTGAGTGGCCCTTCCAGCTCTGAGAGCAGGGCATTAAATGGCTTTTTAAAAAGGAAAAAAGGAAATAGGTGCAGATGGAGTGAGGAGGGTGGGAATCACTCTGTCTGCACCTGGAGCTTGGGGAACCCCAGCAGTGGGAGGTTCACCTTGAGGAACACCAGCTGTTCCACCAAACCAGGATCCAAGCAGGTACAGTGGGGTGTCACTACATCCCTAGCAATGCTAAACACCCTCTTGCTTGGAACACTGGTTGGTGGACAGGACAGGTGTTCATGGGCAACCATGGCCAGATCCAGCCACATATGACTGTGGTTTGCCTAGTAGGCCAAGGGGTCACACAGCAACGGCTCCACATCCTTGGCAAGATATGCAGCCACCAAAGTGTGAGTGCTAGCTGCCTGATGGTGGGGTCTGGTGCCTCTGGACCCCACCATGGAAGCCATGCCCTTGGCCCACATTGGCAGCACCTGTGGTGGAGGAGGAGACTGGTGCTGGATGGCCTGCTAGCATGGGACAGTGAAACCCCCTCTTCTACATCCCCCTGCCTCCACTGTTCTGTCTCCCTGACTTCACCAGCACTTCCATCCAGTGATCAAGGCTTTGGCTGCTGCATTTGCTGGCCTTCACCCTTGGGTCACACGTGGCAGCCAGTACATGGACCATACTGGACCACAAAGGATCAAGCCATTTCCTGATACCCTCCTTCAGCTGCCTCACCAGTGCCTGCACGTCTAGTGATAGCGGCTTACCCCAGCCAGGAACACTGATCCCGTGGAAGCTCTCCATTTGGCTCTGAAGTTCCCTCACTACAGAGATCACCTGGCTAAGGAGGACATCGCCAGCACTGAGGCTCTTGGTGGCCTCAAGGAAGGGCTTGAGGACCACCAGGATCTGGGAGATGGTATCCCACTCAGCTCTGTTAAGTGGGCCACTGATCCCAATCTCCCCAAGCAAGGCCATCTCATGGATGGCCTTCTGTTGCTCCACCACCATCTTGAGCATCAGGTATGTGGAGTTCCACCGAGTCTCCACATCCTGCATGATTTTGTGCTGCAGGACGTTCACCTCTGCTTGTTTGTCCCACAGCATCTTGCTCCCTTGATGCTCCAGTGGAAGTAGCCCATCACCTTCCTGCATTTGGAAATGAGCTTGCTGGTGGTGCTGGTGCCATCACTGGCAGCCCTGTCCCCCTCCAAGGCATCCCTGACAATGAGATGGAACTTGTTTGCCACACAGCAAATACCAGCAAAGTTGGCATCATGGACTGCCTTGACCATATTGGCCCCATTGTCAGTGACCATGAACGCATGGGTGAGCTTGTCC
This sequence comes from Crocodylus porosus, assembly GCF_001723895.1. Lineage (NCBI taxonomy): Eukaryota > Metazoa > Chordata > Crocodylia > Crocodylidae > Crocodylus > Crocodylus porosus. The sequence goes on from NW_017728916.1 coordinate 24,820,672, forward strand.
TGCCCAACAAGCTACTCCTGCACCAAGCAGTTCATGACTCCCATGATCTCTGTTGTGGTACTCATCTACCACCTTGGCTTGATGGAGAGCCCACCGATGGCCTGATTGGTCACACTAGTGCCCTGTGAGGGAGAGGTAGGCATGATCTCCATCCCAACTGCTCCAGATGCTTGAGGTAAAATGTAAGGCTGCCTGGGGACCTGCCTTGGACAGCTCATACCTGAAGTACTCCTTGCATGCCTCATACAAGGAGGGCATCACCATTCTGCTGAAGGTGGTGCACGCAGGCACTTGGTCGGATGAGGCCATGAGTGCCATGAGCCGCCTGAACCCTGGCTCCTCAACTAAGGAGAAGGGCTGGCCATCCACAGCAAGCATCTCCCCAATGCTGACCCTTGCAACGTACCCTGCTTTCTGTTTGCCTTTCCCCCACTGTTCCAGGGTGGCCTGCCTGTGCTTTAGGGAAATGGGGGTTTTGGAGTGAGAAGGGAACTTCCCTTTGGGCAAGCTCCCTCTGGTGCCAGGCTGAGGAGGAAGAAGGGCAAGGAGGTGGTGCCTGTGGAGATGCATCAGCATCCCCATGGTGCTCGTGTGTTTTTTTTCCCTTGCCCCAGCTGGTTTTGGCTCGGCAATGCAGGCAAATAGCGTATGTGGGATCATCTGCCAGCTCAGAATGATCCCAGACCACACTACCCCCTTGCTTCTGGGGTGCAGGTGCATACGTGGGTGCTGCAGTTTCCCCCTCCTCAGCAGGCAGAGGCACAGCAACAGGAGGAGCAGACTCAGCTGAGTTGCTTGCCTCCACAACCTCTACCTCAGCTTCCTCTGAAGTGCCATCTGGGGAAAGAGACCTGGCTCTAGGGGAAACTTAAGGTGTGGAGCACAGACTCAACTGATTCCCCCTCCATCCCCAGAATTTCCCTTGCTAGGGCACTCAGATCCAGATCCAGATCCAGCTCTTCCTCTGGCACTGGCAGGCTCAGCATGGGGAGTGAAAGGGGGGTAGAGGAAGCTGTTATGCTGGTGCTGCTGCTTGTTGTCATGGTGGTGGTCGTGGTAGTTATGGCTGGCACTCTTGGAGAGGATGCAGTCTGAGGCACAGGCAGTGGCACTGGCACTGCTCCCCTCTTCTTGGTGTTTCTGGAAGCCTCATCCCTGCTAGATGTAGGAAAGAGACTGTGTTTCAGTTTAGGGGGGTGGGGGGGAGGAACTTACACCTCTCCCTCTACCCCTCTTCCACCCCTCCCTGAAAGCTTGGCAGCTGCCTTTCCACCATGCTTCATGGTGTGTTCTATAAGGTATGTAATATGCTGCAAGGTATAAATGTATAGAAATAAAATATAGATGCATCTCCCTGCCTATATACATTCTACAGTGTAATATCCAATATAATTATACAATTGAAAAGAATAAATTAATGAATATAATAATAAAATTAAAGGGTCTAGAAGAAAGCAAAAAGTATTGCTAGGCTAGCAAGTCAGAAATCATTCAAATCAATGGTAATAGTAGCCTTTGTTGTCTAACGCACCCAAGCTGCTGGAAGATAGCTCAGTAACTGTCAGACCCCAAGGCAGAAAGCAGGCCAGTTCAAACAATGCTGCCTTTAATGCTGTTTTTCCATCCCACCCCCAGCACTGGGATCAGAAGGGACCTCAGGGAAGGACCACAGTCACTGACCAGCTACACAGTCAGTATGAGAGCAGTCCTTCCCCCATCTTCCCCCTCCCTCTCCTTATTTTCTGTTTTCCTGCAGGCAAGCCCAGCTTGGGCTATGAAACTCAAAACATTTCAAAACTTTCAAAATGTTTCAGCTGCCCTCATTTCATTTTGAGACTGTTTCGAAGCCCTTCATTTCATTTCTATTGCGCTGTTTTGAGCTCAAAATGAATCAAAACAGCGTCGAAACAAAACAGCCGGCAAAATTTCACACAGCCTTAATGCACACGCTAGTTCTTTTGGTCACCTACACTCCATTTGTTAGGTTGGTCATGTGTCCATTCAGTTATATTATGCCACTTTCAAGAACAGATGATAACCAAATATAACATGGTTAAAATGGATGCTGTATAGATCAACCTCTTTACTTGAAAATGTTTCTTTTCCTTTACAATGAAGACAGAGCCTCTGCATTTCTTTATGTGGTAGCACATGTGAATAGACTCTTGGGTAGAAAATGTGTTGTTGAGAATACCTTCCTATACTATTTTTCAGTTTGTCTTCATACTTGGAATTCTGCATATAGAAAAAGAAAGGTAACCGTAACCTACGTACAGCATTGAAGAAAAGTATTGCTACTTTTAGTTTCCCCGATTGAAATCAGACACAATTGTATTTGCACTATGATGTCTTATGAAATAGGAACAGGAGAAGACATGCAATGAGAATTAGCTCTTAAGCTCTACCATGCACATTGAGACAACTGGTATTGACTACTCCAATGTGCAATTCAAATTTTCTGAAGCATAAATCTTTGGCTGGGAGGGCACAGGGTAATTGTTATCTCAGGGCTTTGAAAAATCTTTTTTTTACCTTTTTTTAAAAGATTCTGGGAAAGATACTACAGCCATCGACCATACATGCATCTAAATAGCTACTTTATCACAATTATGCCATGCTTAATTCTTGTACTAGCGACCCATGTTTCTGAAAGTAATTCTTGCTGGTGATCCCTTTAACATGGGCGCTCAAATAAAGTTCCTCTGGTGGAAAATCATTTTGATGACGATCATTCTCCAGAGTGGTAGCTTTTGTGCATAACCTAGTATGGGAATGAGAACATCAGTCCTCACTGAGAGTGCCACTGCAACCTCCTTGCAGGATTACAGAGATTCACTAGTCCTAGAGCTGCCCGGCTGATTTGTTCATTTTTGTACTAGGTGTTAATCTGGATGGTGTTGCAGAGCCAAACATCAGTGTTTTCTCTTCTCTTTGTATGAAGGGAAGGTACACGATTCGTCATGTTAGCTCTGGTCCTAACTGAACCTGAAAAGCTTGATAAGATTTTAGTTTATGCTGATGATTTATAATTTCAGGTGGTTTTATGCATACGACAACATAAAGCCTACATCTGTCACTGTTCTGATTTTAAAGCAAGCAGTAAATGGTTCCTGAGACTGGGAGCATGAAGTTATTTATGTTTAAACGCATGTTTGCTTTTTTCCAAAGAGCCTGTCTCCATTCAGTTGTTCTTTGAGTACCCCAAATATTTACAGAACCACAATGACAGGGGTGGAAAGGGCAGCTTCATTTGTTTAGTCTAAATCCCTCAGTCCTGTGTGACGAGCTATACTGCTTCCATTTAAATATGTATGCAGGGTTTTTCTCCTTGACCCACTTCATCCCCTATTAAGGTTTTTTTCTCATACTAAACAAATGTGACTTCTTTAGTCTCTCTTCATTATGAGCCACATCTCAATGTTTTGCTAGGTTTCATTCTTAGTCCATTCTTTCAGGAGCAGGGTCCTAGCTTCTCTTACCGTATACTTGTACTAGCGACCCATGTTTTCCTCCATTGTATGGACATTTTCTCCCTGTTGAAATTCATGACAAATCTCCCATTGATTTCAATGGAGGCAGGGTTTCACTCATATTACTATTTGTTTTTTCCTCCCTACTCTGTTGTTTCTCCCATGGCTGAGTGGACCCATAAATTCTCTTGTCTTGATGGGGCCATCCTCTCACCAATCCCTGCACTATTGAACAGACTTGAGGCTTGATTTTATTTACAGTAAGGTCACTTTACACCCCCTGCCTTTCATAACTTACATGTACCTTACAGTTACCTTTATGTTCCACATTCTGCTGACTGAGTTAGGACACAAAGGGGTCACATTTACAAATGGATTACATGTGAATCGCACTCCTAGGCCACGTCCAAATGAGTGCGTATGTGAGGTTTGCAGGATCTCAGAGCTGTTTGAAGTGCCGCAAGCTACACATGGTGCACGTGCACTCATGCAGCGCAGCGCCAAAGTTTGACATTGGGAGATCCTGGTGTAGAAAAAAAAATTGCTGTGAAAAAAAGCAGTGTGGTATGCGCCCCTAGAAATGAGCCTCGGTGGCCAAAGTATGGCTCTGACTGCCAGCCAGGCTCCATATGGCCAGGTTGGCGCTGCTGCTACCCCAGGAGGCCCCCAGGACAGGCACTGGCCCCAGCCTCTCCTCCCCCATGCAGGTCAATTTGCCACATGCTGGAATGCATGTGAAGGGGCATTCCCTGGGGTAAAAAGTAGCAGCACAAATATATACTGCTGTTGTTTGTACCACGGGAAGTACGTGCCCCTGCACGTGTGTGCTCATCTGGACATGCCCCTTGTGTTCACTATAGTAGCATCAGATTAAATCCAATGACTGTTTTGTTTTTCCATCAAATAGTAAGAACAGAAAAACACAGGGATCTTGCACCCTTTTTATGCACCCTGTGCACAGTGGCTAATATCAAGCAGTTTAGACAAGCATTTTCAGGTGACAAGTAGCAAGCCTCAGAGGCACATTTCCACTTTGCTATACCTTGCAATGAAGGAATCTATATAAGTATCAGATTTTATGATTTATTATTGATGTTGTTGGTCGTTACTGTTGTTTATCTAGACAAAGATCTAAGTAGTTTGGTGAATGATAATTTTGAGCATATATTATTGAGATGTGGATTTTAACCTACTTTAAGAAAATTATAAACTTCATAGTGTGTGCTAAATTTCTGGGGTTTATCATACTATTTTATTACTATGCATAATCTCCTAGTTGTAAACTTTTCTTGCCATCTGATGCACCATTATTTCAACAAGTGCACTTTTTCATTTAGAACACGTATTTCATGCATTTTATGTGCCAACTTGTTTTTAATAGCCCTTCTGGGAGCCTGCATTGTAAGCTGAAACTTGTAATATTCTGAATTTCTTAGCATTCATATTATTTTAATGGGGATTTTTATATCTTTTCTGATTCATTTTGAGCTGCTATTTTAATAAACTTTCTCTCCTTTCTCTTTTAAATTTGTCTAAAGGAACCTAACATGTTCTGTAGCCTTTCCATTTTTTATTTCCTCTTCAATTTTTTATTCAACTATCTATACTTCACACTGATTGGCAGATATTAAACCTTTGGGCACTGTCAATCACTTTGAACTTTTACCATTAACTTATCCAGAGCAAATTCATACAAATTTTCCAGCAGTCTAAGTAGCAGTTATTCTACTCATCCAAAACCATTAAAAATAATCCATTAAAGAAAGGGTTTTTTTAAAGTTATGATGCATATCTGTTCTGAAGGTGATATTTCTTCTAAATATCAATTGCCTCAAAATATTGCTGGGTTCTATCTTTTATTGCAAAATATTTGTTTGAGAAGTCCACGGAAAAATAATAATTGCCTCCCATGCGGAATAGTGTGGCTACAACACAGAAAAGTGCTTGGGCAGATTTTCAAAAACACAATTGTGCCTAATGGCTATTGAAAACATACCAGGATCTGGGGGAACATCTGTTCACCAGAGCATCCCAAGGGATGACAAAGTGGAATGGTCACAAACTCCTTCATGACTGTTTCCGACTGGACATAAGGAAGAATTTCTTTATTGTCCAAGCCGCCAAGGTTTGGAATAGACTGCTGCTGGAAGTGGTTCAAGCACCCACTCTGAATGCCTTCAAAAGACATCTGGATGTTTATCTTGCTATGATCACTGCTGACTTCCTGCCCCTGGAGCAGAGGGCTGGACTCGATCGATGATCTTCCGGTGTCCCTTCCAGCCTGAATGTCTATGAAATCTATGAAGTCTATGAAAGTTGATGAGCATTAGGCACCTAAATAAAATGCCTTTGATAATCTCCCCATTAATCTCACGGGATCTAATTATTCATACTGCATCTCTTTTGCACAAGCAGTCTAAAGGGGCATAAATTAACAATGAATTAAAATGAAAAACCCTGCCCCTTTTCTCAGCTCTCACATTTCTTTCATTCATTTTAGGAAGTCAGATGAGAACAATGAAGGCCCCTGTTCTTTGGCATAATAGCTCTTCACTACCACAACAGCCACAGTCAGCTGCTTTGGCTGAGTGGTGAAGCCCAAGCAACTATACATGGTCTCTTCAGCCAAGCGTACTGAGTTAAGGTAAGGTATTCATATGGCTTAGAGGAGGGTAAGGAGAGTTGTGGAGGAGACTGCACCAGATTTTTCTGGACCAGGGGTTGACAACCTACAGCTTACAGGTTGTTTACAGGCTGCCAAGAGATTTTTATCCATCCTGCCAAGTCAGGAGGGCACCATCAGTCCGTGGCAGGGGAAGCAGCAGTGGCGGCTGTAAATTTGGCCCATTATTGATGAAATTTGGCTGTTCTAGACCAGCACTTAGCTATAGTTTACAGCATAGCATGACACAATTATTTTCTGCTATTCTGAGATGCTTCGTCCACTGTAGACCACAGATAAAATGCGCTGTAGTACTGTTCTCAAGGGTATACTGATTTAAATTCATCCCTGGTACTCAATGGAATACCACAGCTATGGATAATTTAAGTACTGTCTGGAAAGATTCCCTTAAATTTCCCTTTCTTTTCCAGGTTTGTGTTTGAATTTTAATGTTATGCTGTCATTATTATTATTTATTGATTCTAATGTGGTAGCACAGGAGGGGCCCAATCAGGGACACAAAACGCAACAGAAGACTGAACTGATAAAGTGTAACAGCAGGGAAAACTACATTTATTGAAATAATATTCACAGTAATCTTGTTAGTCAGAAGTGAAGATACGTTTGCTTTAGTTTGCTAAATACAATATTTATTTGTGTACTATATATCTTTGATTTTATAAAAATAAAACAACTACTTGCAAGTTTTATCAAGCATGGTGATGGAGATTTGGTTGAGAGCTAGCAAAATGCTTGGGCATGTGGAACCATAGGTTGGGGACAGAGGATGAGAATCCCTCTATTAACTGTGTCAGAAAAGGAGTTCTCACTTCTCTCTCGTGTTTCTAAAGCTTGTCTGAATGCTGCAGTTGTTTGAGAGTCTTTAATGTGCTTTTCAGTTTGTTTTTTCTAGCACAATAAACTAAAAACTATATACAATTTTAATGGGAATGTGTTTGAGCATGTGACTCAGGTGCAGTGGAAATCTTGGCTCTTCAGAAGATTCCACCACCTTGATAACTTGTCAGATCTTCAGGATGATGAATTCAGAGAGCCTTGCTTTTGGACAAGCTATGTCTATTTGACCAATCCAAAACTACTTAAGACGCAGAGAAAAATAACTGTTTTCTTAATAGATTTAAAAAGCCAGCAATGGGGAAAAAGAATTGAAACTACCTTAGCTGAATGTGATTAACAAATCTATTAGAAGTAAGAAGAAAAAAAATTGAAATAATTTATTTCTGAGCATTTGCATGTGTTGGAATTGTATAATACATTGTAATATGGGATTTCTAATTCATAGACATATTTTCCCAGTAACCCTTTCTCTGTTGCAATCATGAAACCAGCTCTCATTACCTTATTGGAAATTACACATTCATTTCTTAGAGGAGTAAAAATCCCCCAGTTCAGCTTCAGAGATGTTTTCAGATAGGTGTGCCATTAGGTACAAAGTAAAATTGAAATGCAAAAATATGATGAAGCTCAAGAATCCAAACTGAAGCCCTACTTCAGCCAGCTATTAAAACACAGCCTTTAAGATCCTGAGATCTCCTAAGACTGCATGCTTGGGCACCTTGCCAAATCAAGGCTTTTCTCTTTAGAAAAGTGAAAATGAGTCATTTTGTAGTGATGTAAAGTTTCTGGAAAACCTGTTTGACTACCAGCTCCAATGCAAAAAGATGAGCTGTCATGTGCTCATCTGAGTAGATTTGCTTGAGTACATAGTTGTAAGTACTGCAGTATTCACAGTTTTTCTGGGATTCTAACTATTAGGTGACAAGAAGTGAATGAGAGAGGGCAGTTGTATCATTTCAGCTTCAAAAGCACTTTTTTAAAGGAGCACAGGACTCCAACTAAAGATATGTTGGTATGAGAACCTAATAAAAACAAATAGTTTCTATTGCAATTCAAATTATTACCTAGTGGGTATGTCAGTGTTCACTATCTTTGAGTTTAATGGTCATTGCCAGCCAGAAGATAAGAAAGGGATGGTGATGACAATGCTGGTAATAAGGTGTTTATGGATTGCTGGAGTCTATACAATGAATGGGAATGGAAAGAAAGAGAAAGAGAGAGAGACTATATTACATCCGTTCTCTACAAATAAATTAGTATGTCCTAGAAAGTCACCATTCTGGCCCTAATTCAGAAAACCCATTAACCATGTGTTTAATCAGCCAATCAGATTTAAGTATTTGTCTAAAGTTGAGTACAGGTTTTGCTGAAATGGCATATCTTTCTACTTTCTCTCTGATGCTTCTAGTACTTATTAACTATACAGGATAGTATACCCAGCATGGCTTTAGAACATCTTTGATATTTTTAAGCAATTCTGCTGTTTGTTCCTAGACTTTTGACATCTGACTCTAAAAGTTTTATTCCCAATAAAACTGGCTGCATTTCTTTGGCAACCTGTTCATTTTTATTGACAAAATCAAGTGATGCTTGCTAAGATAGACAATAGTTTGGCCAACATTAGAAACTGAAGGGGAAGAATTATTAGAATGATGGATCTCCACAGCTCAAGCTAAAGAACCAACTCACCAGATAAAAGTTGCAACAGACTTGCTGCTTCTGCGGGTCGTTCACAGATGGGGACATATAGTATGCACAGAGTGGGTTGCACTGCCATGAACTTCAGGTGCAAACTGGGAGTCCAGGTGGAAAGAGACCTTTTTAAGGCATAGTTTAGGTATTTGCATTTAATCTTGGCTCCCATTCTCAAGGTACTAATCTTGAGTACCTTAAATCTTGCAGACTCTAAACTTCATGCTATTTAATGAAAGCTCATGGTTTGTAGGGTTGTAACTATCCATAATGTAACCACAATCACAATCTTTAACTTCAGATATATTATCCAAAATTTGATATGTTGTTATTTCATTTATCTCCATGATGGCACTTAGTTCAGCATATGCTTGGGAGAACCCAGGAGGTGGTCCAACTATATAGGTTGTGCTGATCCACAAATAGTTGAGGTCTTCTGTGACAAAATTTAATTCATTTAAGTGTGTTCACAATGTGAATCCTGGGCAAGAGTTAAAATGATAATGTTGGCAGTGTAAGAAGTCCTTATTCAGTGTGGTATTAGAGCCACTAAAAGTTATTGTTCCAACTTCTCTGACCAAGTGAATTAGTTATTTTAGGTTGATTCAAGGTGTCATCATCAGTGACAAGGTGGAAATTAGTTATATCAGCTTTATATTTTTACCACTTTTGGCACACTTTCCTTCACGCATACCTTATAATTATCCAAATATTCACACTTGTCAATGAAAGTGTGGGGAAGAAGGTGTTATTCACGGGTTGTAGAAAGGATATAGAATTTTGGCAGCCACTCACCAGGAGGCAGTCAAGTTGAGACTGTTTTCCGTGTAAAAGACTGGTTAGGGACTGGAATCTGTTCACATTGTTCAGATGTGCCTTGAGATTACTCTGCCAACAGTATGAAGAATGTAAAGCTCCCCTAAAAAGTAATAGTGAAAAGGAGATTGCACAAGTCTTCACAAACACCGTGAAAAATTAATTTGATGACTAAGGAAATCTAGATTTCAAGAGAAGGAAAGGCTTGTGTATCCTAACAGAAAATATACAAAAAGGAGTATTTTCAGTTGAAGATTATTGGAGTGACACTGTGATGGTGGAGAGGGGAGAGTCTCTCTCTAAACTAAAGTTTTCTCTAGAACAACAGTTAGTTAATCATTACACTGGGAATTGATTTGTTTGCACTGAATTTTCCATGAATGGTAAGTGAAGTGAGAGGTAACATTTTATAAATATTGACAATCCCTTAATGGCCATACTATGTTATTTACCTTTTTGAAGCCCAAACTGAAAGTCAAGATCCTTTATGTTCTCTATTTTAGTATAATTGAATGCAGTATTGATTTTGCATGTTTTTGCATTTTTCCTCAAATACCATCGATTTCACCTGAGTGGCACTTTTCCTTTTTTTTTTTTTTTTTTGTCTTCATTTGAACCAGTAGCTCCTTGTTTAGCATACATTTAGCAATCCCTTCTGTGTTAACCTACATGGGTTAGGTGCACACTGGCCTTAGTGTCCTCTATGAGCAGCAGTTCCCTGGGGCTCAAAATCTTTGAATTTTAAATCATTCTGTGAAGTTGTGATATGTAAAATCTGAGAACAAGAAATGATAGAATCATAGAAAATTAGGGTTGGAAGGGATCTCAGGAGATCATTTAGTCCAGAGTTTCTCAACCTGTGGGTTGTGACCCAGAAGTAGGTTACAAGAATATCAAAAGGGTTGCAAACAAACTTTAAAAATAGACTCTCCTTTGAAGAAGAAAAATGCAGGAAACCATGGCTTTTCCCTTGCAGGCCAGCAGAGTGCCAGCCTGCTAGAGGCTACTTGCCCCTTACCCCCATGCCCCACACACTACGCCCCCCCATGCCTCACATTCAAGGGGGCTGGAGGTGGGGGCAGCAGGTTGGGAGTGAGGGGCACTAGGTTGGGACTGGCCACTGATGTTTACAAATGGGTCCTTGTACAAAAAGGGTTGAGAACCACTTATCTAGTCCAACCCCTTGCTCAAAGCAAGACTACCCCCAACTAGATCATTCCAGCCAGGGCTTTGTTGAGTCAGGCCTTAAAAACCTCCAAGGATGGAGAGTCTGCTACCCCTCTGTGACCCATTCCAGTGCTTCACCACCCTCGTAGGGAGAGAGTTTTTCCTAATATCCAATTTAAACTTCCCTTGCCGCTGTGTTATATCATGATAGCTACCATGGATGTCAGATGGTTTGACTGCTTGTTATCCTTCCTGGATCTCATAGAGCCATAATAACAAAGGTTTCTGTTTCCTGAGTCATTCTATTCTCCTGTCAATGGGAGCTAAGGCATCTTCCTGGTAATCTGTGCCACTTTTGCTTGTAAGGCAAATTTTGGAGAGTTGTTCAGATTCCAAATGGGTTTCCAGAATCTGTTCCTGTCTCCCTCATTATGGCCCTGATTAATATTAGAGATTTGGCTTTTGTTGGTGTAAGTTCACAAGATCAGGAGTGGTGATGAATGATTTTTGTCCCAGTCTTCTTGGGTAATAGGCAATTATCATATTTAGAGATTACATTTACTTTTACGTAAATCGATTTAAAGGATTATTCATTCATTCTTCTTTAAGAAGAAAATGTGACTCATTTTTCTTGTTACCATTGTTTCTTAGGGACCAGCATTAGCAAATATGATTCCTAAATTATACCTTCATTTAAAATGCATATCATTTAGCAGAATCACTGCTTCTATTGGACACCTTGGGTTCTAACATGTTCTGTGTAGGGTTATGGGTCACTGAAATATTTTCTAACTTTAGCATCATCTGCTTACCTTACTACAGTGTCAGAGTTGTAGAGCTGGGTTAAACAACAACAATAATAATAACAACAACACTGATGCAGTTTTATTAACTTCTATTGCTGCCACTTCAGTTTATAGCAGCAAAGGATCTGATACACACACCAGTGTTCCTCAACCATTAATTTACTAAAATAGACAGTTTGTAACTTTCATAACTGGATAATTGGATTTGAATAACAAGGAAAGAAAATAATATACACCAATATTAAAACTGGATGACATGGTGTTTCAATGCAGCTGTATCATGTATTCAAATAAAAATGGTTAAATATCATATTTATTAATACAATTGAACAGAAAATGTATGGTAGCCTATGCCTAATGAATAATAATATGACCTTTAAAGCTCATTTACCAAATACATACAATTAAAGGCCAATGAAAAGCATTATTTACAGAGCACACACAGGCATTACTGAAAAATCCCATTTGTTTATTACAATAATTGCAAATAGAAACACAGCAATTGCTACATATTTATTAATTCGAGAGTTATTTTTCGCTGTGTGTATTATTACTAATGTGTGGAGAATGTCAGGAGGAACATGTAGTTTAATGCAAAGTACAAGGAAAATGTGAAAACTATAAAATTTGAGAAATAATGAATTATGTATCAGTGATTTATTCGTGTTCTTTTTCATCAGTGCACACCACTATGATAACAGGACGTGCATAGATTTGTTGATCTTTAGGAGCACATAATCTATGGATGGATTAAATTTCAAAATGATTTACAACTAAAGGGCTTAGTTATGGTTGTGTAAGTTAATGATGATTCAGTGGAGTAATTCTGAGTGATTTACACCACAGAGAGAGAGATTTTTAACTGTATACTTCAGACAGGAGTCCCAAGAGTTGGTGAGGTGTCGGTAGTGTCGGATTTAATATACTACAGGAATCACTTCTGACTATTCTGTGCACAGGTCTGAAAGTTGCATGGAAAATGGCAGCTGTGAAAAATAGTCTGTACCTATGCTGTTTAGGACTTTGAGATGTATCAATATGGTTAAGTGGGCCTATGGGGAGAACTTAAAGAACATGTTAACTTATAGAATTAAAATATATCTCAGATTAGCATGGCTTTCATCCCTTCTATCCTAAGGAGTGCTGGGCCTGGCCAAAAGTATGGATGAATGACTACAAATTATATGTAGTGTATGATATGGGAATAGTGATTCAGTAGGTGGTATTTTTCCTTTGAATCAGTACTGAACCAAGAGTCCAATACAGTGTCACAAGGGGCACACTGTGCTCTAGTGTGTTTCCTATTTCAGCCTAGATGTTAAATCATGGAGATTATTGACTACACAAGATCTTTACAGAAATGCAGGTGGAATTTATAATGTAGAGGGATGACTGGATGACTTTGTTAAAATGCAAATAATTGTTCTATGCCTACCTCAAAATCGTGTGCAGAGAGGTGAACTGCTTCATATACTCATCCTCAATTATTGCATAGGGCAAAAGTGGCTTGCATACATAAATGTACCTGCTGGACCTTGGAAAGCTCTGTGGTATCTTTTTGGGGGAAGGAATACAGCAGTGGAAAATCTAAGGTGATACTTTTATGATGCCTTAGTTGGAGAATTAACTTCAATTCTACCTGTTTTCCTAGGCTTTGTTTTGTAGGACTGTGTGAAGCTTCAGTCCCTGATTCAATTTGGCCCAGTTTGGTGGTCAGATCTCCAAATCCAAATCAAATCAGGGGACCCTTCTCTCCAAATTGAATCGGAACCTTCAGCATCCACCGTAAAGCTGGCAAGTCAGTCAGCAACACAGAAGTCCTCGACTTCAGGAAAGCTGACTTTGACAAGCTAAGGAGGCTTGTCAGTGAGGCCCTAAAGGGCCACAATACAAAGAAGAGGGGAGGTCAGGATGAGCGGTTGCTCCTCAAGGGAGCAATCCTGGATGCACAAGCAAAGTCTATCCCACCTTGGAGGCAAGGTAGCAAAAGGGCACAGCAGCCCCCTTTGCTCTCCAGGGAATTAGCGGGCCTCCTGCATCTAAAAAGAAAGACCTACAAAGGATGGAGGACTGAATCCACCTCCAAAGAGGAATACTCTGCACTGGTCCAGACCTGCAGGGAGCGAACCAGGAAAGCCAAGGCTGCAATGGAACTCCAACTAGCTACAAATATCAAGGACAACAAAAAGTCCTTTTTTAGATATGTGGGGAGCCAGAGGAAAAGCAAGGGCAACACTGGACCCCTGCTAAACCAGATGAGACAACTGATAACTGTTGTTCAGGAAAAAGTGAACTTGCTAAATGGATACTATGCATCATTTTTTCACCAGTCCCATGGGATGCCCCCGCCCATTATGGGACAGGGAGGCCTGGGTGAGGGTGATTCCTTACTCTCCATCAATGCTGACCTCATGAAGGAACATCTTGAGAGGCTGAATACCTTCAAGTCAGCTGGCCCTGACAGTTTACACAGGGTACTCGAGATGGCTAGCATCGTAGCTCAGCCCCTGGCACCAATCTTCGAGAACTCCTGGTGCTCTGGTGAAGTGCCCGAAGGTTAGAAGAAGGCCAATGTGGTACCTATCTTCAAGAAGGGGAGGAAAGTGGATCTGGCAAACTACAGGCCCATCAGCCTGACCTCTGTCCCGGGGAAGGTCTTAGAAAAGATTATCTTAACCGACTGGCTGATGGCAACATCCTGAGGGATAGTCAGCACGGGTTTGTTGTGTGTAGGTCTTGCTTGACCAATCTCATTTCCTTTTATGACCAGGACATACCTCTAGATAGCAGGTGGCTCTTGAATGCTGTGATGCTGGGGTGGATGGAGCATCCCACATGAACATGGGCGTGCTCCCCAGCATGCTGGACAGCAGACCTGGAAGTGAACCAGAAGCACTTCCTGTCCACTTCTGGATCTGCCAGGGAGTGTGCTGTCCCCCCCAACTCCCGGGTGTGCCACTGGCTTAGTGACTGGTGTCTCCTGGGTCTGGGAGGGGCACCCAGGGTCTGTTACCAGCTTTGCCCATTACTTTGGGGTGAGCTCATTTATTATGGATATGTTTCTAGGGTCTTGGTAATTCTTTCAATGTGCTGCTTGTGTTACTTGTGTTTCTACATGAAGCTGTATATCTTCCTTCTGCAAGTCCTCACCCCCAATGGACCTATCTTGCAGGACTCAGTTTCAATGGGGCTGGGTTCCTCCAGTCACCAAATCAGTCATACACGCAAACACACACAGATTAAAGTGATATGCCTGACCCGGCCGGGTTGATCAGCATGGACGGGCTGACACCCTCATATGCCAAGAATCAGTTAATCAGAGCAACAATAAACTGCAGTCAGACACAAGCACACATTGAAACAGAATACCTCTGAAGCTGGCTGGGTGTCCAGCTGACACCCTCATGGGCCAGCATTCAGTTCATTAGGGCATGTCTGAGTCAAAGTGGGTCAATCAGCCTGTACAAGCTGATCCCCTTATGTGTTTCAAACTCAGCACATCCCAGTCTTTAGCCTCTTGATGAGCAGACCCCACAGTATTTTTGGGCTTCACAGGGATCTTTAGCTTAGGTAAAAGAAGCGTTGCTGCAGAGCAAGTGGGGAAGGAGAAGTAGCGAAGGAAAAATATACCCAGTTACCACCAGTTTGACTATAAAAGTTATTTATTGCTAAGTATATGAAATATATAAAGGGCACCAGTAGTAATAGACATGCAAAGGAAAAACAAATACAAACAATTACAGTATTACCCTGGTTTCACTAATATTTGGGGAAACATAGCTCAAGCTTAACTAATACAATTCAGGTTCAGAATGTTATGCCTAGAGAGAAAAGAAAAAAAAGAGAGAGAACTCGGGTTGCAAAGCTGACAGGTTAAAGTTCTCAGCACGATCCTTGAAGGGAGATGATCTGTTTCGTTCAGCCTCTCAAGAATAAAGCAGGTGGTATGAGAGAGACTTCTCCTCTTGAAGCACACAACTGCTGCTTTTTAATATATTTTTATACCCTCAGTTCAGCTTCTTTCAAGCATTCTTAATAGTGTAAAAAAAATTGCCTTTTCTGTTGACAAGGGGTTATCTTGTTTGGAACATCTCAGGAAACTGATTGATAATCAGGAAACACATAAGGTTAGGGAGTAACCATACAGTTGGGAGCCAGCTTGAAATTCCTATGGTTAGCAGATATACTGATGGGGTATCTCCTGGTTTCTTCAGAAACAATAGATAGCTTGCAGCATCAGGGTTTTGGATTTTTACTTGTTGTGAACAAGCCTCAGCTTAGCATGACTTTTCCAGATCTTACTATAGTCTTTTAACAGACTTAAAGCAATTATTGGAGTGTTCATAACCTTTGGGAGGGGAGGACTTCCACCAGTCATCCCGGGAAAAGTATGACAACACTTGTGGTCAGGGCTCCAACTGGCTGGACGCTGTGATGAACCCTTTACCATTGTTCAAATGTTGCCCATAGCCCCTCTGACTCGGTCTCTTTGCCTCAGCATTCCCTAACCTGGCAACCGAGTTTTAGCCAATTAAGTTTAAATAGGCCTCCCATAGTGGGACCGGGGAATGTATGGCCCGAGATGCCTATTAAACTTACTTCTGCTTAGAGCTGTGGGGGGTGGGGGGCGGAAGTCCTTTGTAAATCCAGATTAGAACTGGTCTGATAAATGCTGAGCTGGGTTGTGTGGGTTGATTAGCATTTGGAGCACAGATTTCCCATCATGAAGTGCTCCCCTGCTTCTCTGATCCCAGAATTCACTGCGGTCTCTGCTTCAGGCGTTCTGTTCTCCATCTCCCAAGTAAATGAGTTGTCATCTGGTTCCATCTCGGATGCAAATGAGACCTAGGGCAGTTGTTTCACTCTTGTCATCCTTATCTGGATGGTTTTAGGTGCATCTCCCACTGCATCTTAATCAGTTTCTGTTTAGGTAGAGAAGGGTAGGGGAGGGGAAGGGGGATTCTTTGTGAGTCAGACAATCTGCATCCTGTGTCAGGTTTCCCCAAAAACATGGAGCTGAGAAGTAACAAGTCCCCCTAAAGCCAATTGCTGAGCCAGGACGACATGGGGGGAGGGGGCCAGCGTGCTCCCCGGCAGACCCGGAAGTGGACCAGAAGTACTTCCGGTCCACTTCCAGAAATTGCTGCTGAGCACGTGGAAGGCCCCCCCTCCCTGCACTTCTGTGGGATGCTCCATGCACTCCAGCATCACAGCGATCACTGTAGCATGAACTGACCTAATGTAGCTAATCTTAACATAGAGTGTAATAATAGAAAATATAACTATGTTAGTCTTGTCCTGTAAGCAACCTGAAAACTCCATTTTGTATCCTCCTGCTTGACATAAGTAAATGAACTCTGCATAGCCTTTATGTATGTGTGTCTAAAACGGTGAATGGTGAGAGAATGGCATAGAGATGGGAGAAGATTTAACTGTTTATGTAAGCAACAAGGCACCAAATGTAAGTTACCAATCAGTAAACTAATTAATAAATGATTGAAGAATCCCTTTTAGGCCCAGGGCACAAAGAAGATAATGAGGAGAAGAAGTGCACCCATCCTGCCAGATGGGCAGCAAAAACACTCCAAGGCTAAGATAAGCTGTAAACTAAAGAAAAACAACCGCAAAAACAGAAGTTGGGTATGAAAAAACCCCAAAGCACTGAAACAAAGGATGATGATCCCTATAAAAGAACGCTTTGAAAATGCCAAGTTTGGTGAGTCTCTTTCTCTGCTGCTGTTTCATCAGAGCACAGATGCATCTGTTCAACCTGCTCCAGCTGGTATCTTCAAATCTGCTATCTTCAAATCATCATCATCTACTCAGTAATCCCGGGTTGGCCACCCTGAGCTGATATTGAGCAGCTATTGCTGGTAACTATATCTGGTGTATGTCTGGATGAAATGGTTGTTTTGTGTATGTGTATGCCTGTGGGTAATGATGTATATGATGATTTCTGTGTGCTTATATGTGTGTGGGCCACTCTAAGACATCAGTCCAAATCTCTATGTCTAACTCATGTAATCAGTAAACGTGGCATTCTGCCTTATCCCCCTTTTCAAAGTCTCGCTTGTGATTTGAGCAATTGGCAATTTGAGTAACATCACGAGCGGCACCTGATATCTCAAGGCACGTAGAAAAAACTTTTAAAGCTGTGTCTATGTCCAAATCACTGATTCTCTGAATCAGCATCGACTCTTCAGATTTGGATTCAGCTAAATTGAATCAGGGACAGTGATCCAAATCAATGAATCGAATTACTGTCCCTGATTTGGGCCGAATCTGAATCAAATAGGGCCCGCTTCGCGCACCTATGCTGTTTTGTTCCTCAACAATAAAATCACTGTGAACGGAGCTGCAGTCATCTTTCATTGCTTTGACTATATCATCCACTTTCTTAATTGGAGAGCATAAGTGACAACAAATTGACTGGTTTCCATAATTTACACTGCATAGTAGAATCTGCTGACCTGTAGATCTGCAGGCCAACCATTACTGCCTATGTTGGTCAGTGATCACTCACAGCTAAGGAGTGTAATGGATGTCTGGTTCATTCACATCTAATCTTAAAATTAAACAATGTTGAATAGTGAGTCTTTGTATAACATAACAGTTGGAACCAACTGGCTTGATCCTAAGCCTCTCAAGCCCCTTGGATCTTCTCTTTCCATCCAAACACAAAAAAAGCAACAATTAACTTTAGAGTAACATAGAATTTAAGATGCTAACCAATCTAACTAAAAACTACCAAGCAGTGCACAAGAGGTCTCTGAGGTACCCTGTGGGCCACTCTAAGACATCAGTACCACTGTCAGCTGGCAGTGAATCATAGAATCATAGAAATAGGGTCGGAAGAGACCTTGTAGATCTTCAAGTCTGACCCCCTGCCTGGGCAGGAGAAAAAACTGGGCTCAAATGATCCCAGCTAGGTAGGCATCAAGCCTTCTCTTAAAGACCCCCAGGGTAGGAGCTAGCACCACTTGCCTTGGAAGTTGGTTCCAGATCCTAGCTGCCCTAACTGTGAAGTAGTTCTTACAGGTGTCTAATCTAAACCTACTTTCCAACAACTTATGGACGTTATTCCTTGTTATGCCAGAGGGCGCTAGGAGAAACAAGGTCTCTCCCAAACCCTTCTGGTCCCCTTTCGTGAGTTTATAGACTGTCACCAGGTCCCCCCTCAGCCTTCTCTTGCAAAGGCTGAACAGGTTCAGGTCCCGCAGTCTCTCATTGTAGGGTCTGCCCTGCTGTCCCTGGATCATTCGGGTGGCCCTCCTCTGGACCCTCTCAATGCTGTCCACATTCCTTCTGAAGTGGGGTGCACAGAACTGGACACAGTACTCCAGCTGTGGCCTGACCAGTGTTGCATAGAGGGGGAGGATCACCTCCTTGGCCCTGC
>NW_017728916.1:24840273-24855073 GCF_001723895.1 Crocodylus porosus
CCCTGGGGTGGAGAGCATCTGGACCCACTGATTTGAACATGTCCAGCCCCTCCAGAAGCTCTCTAACCCAGTCCTCCCCAACCTGAGGTCTGGAGGCGTTCCCCTCAAGTCTGAATTTATTGTTTCTGGTTGTGCTGTCCCAGAGCTCAGCAATCTCAAACTACTTTGTTGTTGACTATCTGAGATCTTCTAGGTCCAGAAAACAACTAGTTCTCCTTATGTACCTCTCTTGGAGGTAGTGATATTTCTTTATAGTGTGCATCCAAACTAAAATTTATAATTGTGAAGGCTTATAATCATGCCATCACGAAGGCTTTGGCTTCTATAACCACAGTCCATGCCTCAGAGAGAGAGGCAGTGGTCTGTTGGGAAGAGATGGTCTCCACCTCGCTCCACTGGGGAAGAAGCTCTTCTCAGCCAAAATGGCTGACCTGCTTGACTGGGCTTTAAACTAAGCTCCCCAGGGAGCCAACCACCAGAGCAAGCTCACCAACCATCAACTGCAAAATCAGCAGGTTAGGATGCTTAAGGGAACCCACTCCTACCCCTGCCCCAGAACAGAGCCTCTCCATGAGTGCAAGGAAGCCTAGGGCCTCTAACAGCATACTTACTTTCATAGATTCATAGATTGTAAGGCTGGAAGGGACCTTGGAAGATAATCGGGTCCAGCCCCCTGCACTAAGCAGGAAGGAGAACTGGGGTCAGTCTCCTCTTGAAGATTTCCAAGGTAGGTAACTGCACCACCTCTGGAGAGAGCTTATGGTCTGGACACTAGGCCTGTGAGAGTAGGCAGCTATTCGATCAGGCTGCTTTGGATGCCAGTGATCCAATCCGGAGCTCCAGACTGGGTTCCCACTTCAATCCAGCTGAAGCTTTGGAGCCACCTCTAAGATCCAGCCATGGGGAATCAATGAAATATCTATAACTTTGTTGTTTTTTGTCTGATTTGGATTAATCTTGCAGGGATGGTAGCATCTGCTGAAATTTCAAAAAGATTGGTGGAGGGGTTCGGAGGGAACTGCACCCTAAATTCCTGAAAGCAAAACTCATGTCACATGTATTTGTTACACTACAGGGGAGTGAAAACTACAGAGATGGTGGCCTCTGCTGAAGTCATGAAGCCTGCCAAGTTTCAAGAAGATCGGTGCAGGGGTCTGAGGTGAACTGCACCTCAAGCTGCGACAGGCAAAACTCGTGACAGATGACCCTGTGTGTGTTAAGGTGCAATGGGCTGAAAACTACAGGGGTGGTGGCCCCTGCTCAGGCCACAAAGCCTGCCAAGTTTTGAGGAGATAGGTGCAGGGGCTTGAGGGGAACTGCACCTCAAGCTGCAGACAAGCAAAACTCATGACATGGGTGTCACTGTGTGTGTTAAGGTGCAGCAGGGTGAAAGCTGAAGGTCTGCTAGCCCCTCCTGTGGCCAGTCCACTTCTGACACCAGTATCCACATCATTGATAAAGATGTTAAAGAGAACAGGTCCAAGGATGGAGCCTTGGGGGACACTACCAGTCATGGCGCACCATGATGACTTCCATCAACCACCACTCTCTGAGTCCAGCCTTGGAGCCAATTCCTCAGCCATCAGACTGTGATGTAGCCGAGGACACGGTTGACCAATTTTTCCAAGAGGAGATCGTGGGACACCAGATCAAAGGCTTTTTTAATGTCCAGATATATGATGTCAATCTCTTCTCCCTTGTCCAGGTAATATGTCATCGGTCATAGAAGGAAATGAAATTGGTCAGGCAAGACCTACCTACAACAAATTCATGCTGGCTGTCCCTCAGGATGTTGCCTTCAGCTAGCCTGTCAAGAATGGCTTAAGGAAGCGATCCTTGAAGCACAAGGGAAGTCGATCCCAACCTATAGGAAAAGGTGGTAAATTGCTTGGCAACTCCCTTGGCTCAACAAGGAACTTATGGACCTTTTATGTCTAAAAAGAGAGGCTTACAAAGGATGGAAGACAGGAAACACCACTAAGGAGGAGTATTCTGCACCTGTAGGGAGTGAACTAGGAAAGCCAAGGCTGAAATCAAACTCCATTTGGCTACACAAATCAAGGACAATTAAAAGTCCTTGTTCAGATATGTGGGGAGTCAGAAGAAAAACAAGGCAACGATGGACCCCTGCTAAACCAATTGGGACAGTTGACAACCAACACCCAGGAAAAAGCCAATCTGCTTAATGATTACTTTGCATCAGTTTTTCACCAGCCCAAAGGGACTACCCTGCCTCACATGATGGGAGATGATCAGGGTGAGGGTGAATATATGCCTACCATTGGCATAGATCTTGTGAGGGAGCACCTTGAGAGGCTGGACACCCACAAATCAGCTGATCCAGATAGACTGCACCCAACAGTGCTAAAGGAACTGGCAGATATCATAGCGCCACCACTGGCAAGGATATTTGAGAACTCATGGCACTCGGGCGAAGTACCTGAAGATTGGAAGAGGGCCAATGTGGTGCCTATCTTCAAGAAAGGGAAGAAAGAAGATCCAGGAAACTACAGCCCAATCAGTTTGATCTCAATCCCTGGGATGATCTTGGAAAAAATTATCAAAGAAACCATTCTTGACAGGCTAGCTGAAGGCAACGTTCTGAGGGACAGCCAGAACGGGCTTGTTGCAGGTAGGTCTTGTTTGACCAATCTCATTTCCTTCTATGACTAGGTGATGTATCACCTGGACAAAAAGGAAGAGGTTGATATCATATATTTGGACTTAAATCATGTCGCATGATGTCCTCATGAAAAAATTGGGTAACTGTGACCTCAGCTACACTACAATCCAATGGCTGGGGACCTGGCTCTCAGGTCAACATGGCATTCAGTGACCAGTGGTGTCCCCCAAGGCTCTGTTCTCGGACCTGTACTCATTAATGTCTTTCTAAACAATCTGGACTCTGGTGTCAGAAGTGGACTGACCAAGTTCGCTCATGACACCAAACTTTGGGGAAGAGCTTCTACACTTGAGGATAGGCTGGTGATCCAGGCCAACCACAATAGGCTTGCAAGGTGGGCAGATGAAAACCCGATGGAATTCAGTACAGAGAAATGCAAGGTGCTCCACCTTGGTGGGCAGGGGAAGCCACGTCATACTCATAGGCTCAGCAATGCTACACTCGCTAGCAGCATGACCGAAAGAGACTTGGGGGTCATGACTGATCACAAGAGGAACATGAGCCACCAATGCAATACCGCAGCTAGCAAAGTGAACAAAACTCTGGCTTGCATCTACTGATGCATCTCAAGCAAGACCCAGGATGTCATCCTCCCACTGTACTTAGCCTTGATGAGGCCATAACGGGAGTACTGCATCCAATTCTGGGCTCCACGATTCAGGAAGGATGTGGAGAAGCTTGAAAGAATCCAGAGAACAGCCATGTGCGTGATCAGAGGGCAAGAGAACAGGCCTTATGAAGAGAGGCTGAGAGACATGGGACTCTTCCTCTTGGAGAAGTGCAGGCTCAGGAGTGACTTGACAGTAGCCTATAAGTACATAAGAGGTGTGCATCAGGATCTGGGGGAATAGCAGTTCACCAGGGCACCCTGAGGGATGACAAGGTCCAATGGTCACAAATTCTTCCAAGACCATTTTAGGCTGGACATAAAGAAAAACTTCTTTGCTGTCTGAACCCCCAAGGCCTGGAATAGACTCCCTCCAGAGGTGGTGCAAGCACCTACTCTGGACACACATTTGGATGCTTATCTTGCTGGGATCCTTAGCTGACTTTCTGCCCTTGGGGCAGGGGGCTGGACTTGTTGATCTTATGAGGTCCTTTCCAGCCCTAATGTCTATGAAATCTATTCAATCTATGAATAAATGTCCCAGTTGCTTTCTTGTTAAGGACCTTGTTGCACATTAATTTTGGGCAGCTCCTGGAGTTCTTAAACCCTGGGTTGTTGACAAGTTAACATGTTTACGGGCACTTTTACATGAGCTTGGTAGGTTGGGGGGAGGGCCAAGGGGGACACTTTAATTAGAGCAGCTCCAAGAGTCACTCTAATTAAAGTGCTGCAGCATCTTGTGTATTAGCATCATGAGCTTCAAAAGGAGTGCTTGAATTAAAATTCATTTGACGAGCTTCAGTTCAAGTGGTCCTGCACCATTTTGAAGTGCAGGGACACTAATAATGAAACATGGAGGTTGGCTGGAGTGTGGTAATTACCATGCTCCAACATACTCGATTAATGAAGTCTGTTCTGACAGTGCATCAGAGGAGCCCTGCAGCACATCTACAGGCACCCTAAGTGGTTTAAAGCACTCATTATATGGCTCAAAGTTACACCACTCCAGGACAGGATTCTCTCTTGATCTGTATAACCTAGCTCCTGTTCCATTAAGGTGTGGCCACTCTGCACAATACGTCGCTCAAGTTGAAAGTGTGACTGCAAGCTAGCACTAAACGGTTGTGTGGCTCACAGTGTAACGTGTAACAAGGTCCTGTAGCTCAAGGCAGGGCAAGACAGCTCTTAGAGACTGTGTATACTCTGCTGGTGCTTAAAATATCTTTCAGAGGGATGTAGTCCATTGTAATTCTTGCATCTGTTTCGACATGTCAGGGTTTTTCCTTGGCTTGTGGTGACTTGCACAATCTGTGCAATCCCATGTGATGTGTTTGGAGGGTCTTCATCCTAGAGTTTTACATGTCTTTCTGCCTCAGATCTCTTCTGTAGTATTTTAGTATCTCTATCATGTTCCGTGTTGGAGCACTATCCACCTTTCGTGTAAGCTTCACTTTGGACTGGGTAGCTTCCTTTTTCCTGGAACCCATTTTTTATAGCTGCAAAGTAAAGTACTGTTTAAACCTTCTCCATCTGTTTTCCACATTCCAGATTTTAACTAATCCCTTTTTCGGTTCAGAATATTTCCTGAGTTTATTTTACTTCTCATACACTGTGTGTTCAGTGATTTCTCAGAGTGATAATTTGACAGAAGTCAGACACAATGCTTGGTATCTGTGTTCTAACTGACATTACACAATAGGAGCTTCTACATAACATAGCAACTGACTCCTGCTAGAACCTCTTAAAGGTAAAGTTGCTTATGCTACCCACAGC
Organism: Crocodylus porosus; assembly: GCF_001723895.1. Classification (NCBI taxonomy): domain Eukaryota; kingdom Metazoa; phylum Chordata; order Crocodylia; family Crocodylidae; genus Crocodylus; species Crocodylus porosus. The sequence goes on from NW_017728916.1 coordinate 24,845,337, forward strand.
TAAGTTCTAAATCATTAAGGACAGTCTTCTGTGAAGTAAAATTATTATAAGCTAGAAAACGGATAGCTATTTAATAAGTCACGTTAAATAAGTATGGTTATGAACTAATAGATCCTTCTTCCTACAGCAGAACTCTTATGCATCTGTTGACCTCAGCCTAAGAGAGGGATGAAACACTGACGCAAATACCATATTTTCTTGCATTTAACACACCCAAAAATAAAATACACACCTATTGGTGGGGGGAAACCAGAATAAAGGTTATTCCAGAGTTTTGGCTTTATACAGTAGGGACAGAGCTAAAAGGTCTGCAAGGCTGTGAAACAGGAGACGAAAGACCAAGAATATCTAGAAGTCAGCAAGATGACCAGAAGACATGTTATCTTGGTTAGTGAAACATCAAGGCCATTAAAAAGGAGAAATGACTGTTAATACCTCAGAAGTGAAAAACAATGTGTCATATCAATTGACTCCCTTGCTGCCTGAAATAAAATGCCACTGTTGCTGCTAGGCAGTTGGCTTTGAAGCAAGAGTTAGAGAGTTTCCGCTTTTAACTAATCAGAGCAGGGTGCTTCTTATCCAAGCAGAAAAATCAGCATTCCTATTTAAGATGTCCATGACAATTTTTGTGGGGTGGGGAAGTCAGGGGTGGGGGTGGGAAGGGCTGATTTTTGGAAAAAGGGTGTGCATAGTATATGAGAAAATGCAGTATGTCATTAAACTTGGAGGCTGCAAGTTTGCTAAGTTCACTCAACCAATTAACAGGAGGTAATAAAGGCCCTCATGAGTATCCCAGAAAGCGGAGGGGGAGGGAGAGGAAGATTCCTTACTCACAATGCACTGTATTCTCCTAAGCCTATCCCTGATATACTTTGGCCCCAGTAACCAGAATTCCCTTCCCTCCTTATTTCATTCAAGGTTGGGAGGCCAGAGGTGGGAGATGCCTTACAGTAGTAAAATGTTGAGTATCAGCACGGATCCTGGCTTTCCCTGATAAAAAATTGCAAATTCTCTGATAAAACCCCAAAATCTATTATTAAAATGAAAGGCCATTATAGGTATCCATTGAACACAATGTTTTCTTGGTATATTTACAATTTTAAAGCTATATGGAAGCCCACCAATGCCTCAATCCCTCTAATAAAATAAATTCTAAATGCCTATAAATTTTGGTATTTGATTTTGGGTTTTTTCATGGAAAATCAGAGCACCCTCTGCCTCTTAGCTCACAGAATACAGGTCCAGGCCCTTCACTACCAAGCCACAGCCCCCCAGGCCCTGCTGGTGCCCCTCACTGCCCCTTCCTTCCCCCCTCCAGCTCCCCAGCCTGGTTGGTGTCCTTGCCCCCCACTCACAGCCTCCTGCCCCCCAGCCCTGCCAGGGAGGCCCCCAGCTGCCAGGGCTATGGGGCCAGGGACTCTGGTCCGCAGCCCCTTGCCCCCCCCACAGGAGGTGGCTGCTGCAGTGGAGGGGAGCACAGAACCTGGCTCCCCCTCCCTGCCCGGGCTGCCTGCTGACTGGCTACTGTGGGCTCAGCCAGGGGTGGAGCCAGCTTCCCACTGCTGCTCACACTCCCAGGAGGGTGGGGGGATGTGTGCTCCCCAGAGCTGTGCATGGGGTGGGGGCAGGGCCAGGTGGAGGTTTCCTACTGTGGGCTTGGGCTCCCCGCCCTGCCACCCTTCCCTGGGGCCTCCGCAACCCCGCAGGTGTAACTCAGCATTACAGGGAACAGTAGGCTCATGCGAGGAAGCTCATTGCCACTGCGAGTCCTGTGCTGCCCTGGCAAGGCATTCCCTGCCTGTGCAGCTGCAGTGGGGGCAGCAGCATGGGGTTGTGCCCCTTGCTGCTGCTGTGAGGGCAGGGGATGACTAGCCAGGGCAGTGCAGAGCTGTGGCAAGGAGCTGTCCCACATGGCCCTGCTGTGCCCTGCAGTGCTGAGGCACACCCACTGGGCTGTGGAGGCCCCTGGGGGAGGACAGCAGGGTGGGGAGCCCAAGTCTGCAGGGGGCAGCCTGCCCCCACCCCGTGTAGAGCTCTGGGGTGCATGGGTCCCCCCCGCCCCCCAGGAATGCACACAGTGGTGGAAAGCTGGACCCACCCCCTCACCCCCACCAGATGAGCCACCTGCAGGCCTGTCCCACTGCCCACTAGGGCTCTGCAGCCATGCATTGAGGCCCCAAGCCCCAGGCACCACCTGTTTGGGCAGCAGCCCCAGTCCTGCCTAATTCCCTTCCTCCTTCCCTATGGGGGGGTGTCAATCTGCCCCCCTCCCACTTACTTATGGAACTGCTCTCCAGGTTGCCTGGCAACCATGTGCCTATACATATACGTGGCGCCCTCTGCCTGACCACCCTCCTCCCACTCCCTCCCAGCCCCTTGCAAGCTGGAACTCTGCCAGCCTGCAGAAAGCTCTTTGCAAAATCTCAAAATCTACGGGTTTCTTCGTTAAAATGAGAAATCTGTGTTTGCCTCGGGTAAAGGGGGGAATCCACTTTTTTTCCTTCATTTTTCCATGGGAAATGGAAAACCTGGATCCCTGAATATCAGGGCAGGAAGAGCTAAATAAGGACTTACCTGCACACCCTTGGAACCAGCCAACTGGGGCCTCGCAGAATGCAGGTGTGACCCAGCACTTTCCCACACTTAAGAACTTTGCATTCTCCCCCTGCTCCCATTTGGTCAGGGGTACTCATGGAAGAGGTGGAAAGTCAGTTCCAGTCTCCTTCAAAACCTGCAGGGATTTGTCCCAGTCAGTACCCTGGGTCTATAGCCCTGCATAAAGAAATTAGGCCTTATTTGTCCTATCTGTTCCATATAACTGGCTAAACATTTTCTACACTTTCCTTTTGTTTGGGTGGGGGTTGGTTTTTTGGTTGTTTTTTGTTTGTTTGTTTGTTTCTGCATATGGTTCAAACACTCTTTACTTGACTTCTAAGCTCTCTGGATAAACAAGTACGATTTAAGTACAAAGCATTATGTTTCAGTCAAACTTCAGTATTTCATGCTAGGCAACATGCCTTTTGGGGATATTAATTTCTTTTTACATGTATTTGTAAATCAAAAGGCCACTTGAAATCAAAACTTGACTTATCTGACCCACCTCTAAAAAGTTATTCTTTGTGTACTGTTGTTTATAGATATTCTGTGAGTAATACTAGGAATGTATTGACATATTTTACATTTTGAATACCACAGACTTTTTGCAAAATGAACCATATAAAACAAGTGATCCATGAAAAAAGGATATCTCTTGACCATCTGAATCCAATTGATTGGCCTGAAACACTGATTTTTTGTTTCTGTCTGTGTGAACTGCTTAGAAATGCAGCGGTCTAAAAGATAAATCAAGAGAGGTTAAGGTAAGATAGGCTGAGGGAGTTTACTGATGTTGAGGCTGCTGAAAATCTTTTCACTTGAACGTTTTTATTCAAAAAGGAGTGGGAGTAATCTGGAGTAATCTGCTTCACTCAATTTAAGAGTGGCAATTCATACTGGCATTTTTTTCATTCATGGAGGCTGCACATGTACAACCAGATCAAGGAAAGGGGGCTCAACACGGGATTTATTTTCATTTAAGTTTAGGCACATTAATAATTCTATTGCCCCATGTATTTGAGAGCACAATGTTTGTAGCTCCCTTAATAAATGACTGCACTAACTCTGAGAAAAAAATATCTGTTGTCCTTTCACAGAGTTCTTAAGAACATTACAGTGCAACAGGCAGCATTACTTCACAGTTAGGCAGATCACATCTATTAATGAAAATTTGACACACACAGGGCTGGCTGCTTATTATGATCTTTATGACATGCTGATTTCCATAGAGTAATGATTAACAATTCAGAAAACAGGGTTTATAGTAGTAACACCGAGCTTTTTATGAAGTCTGTAACACTAGCAAATTTCTTGAGAATTTTGTAGTAGAAGTATTGTTGCAGCCATGATGGTCCAGGAATCAAGGCTTTTTTGTGATATCTTTTTATTGGATCAACTGTATAGTTTGGAGAGCTGTTGGGCAAACTTTCAGGCATCAGGGTACCTGGGCTAAGTACAGACATTCAAAAAGCCCAAGGCTGAATCGATTCAGTCTTTGCAGGCTAATCTAAATTGAAGAGATTAGACTGAGAAACAACTGGACAGACATTCACCTTTGATTCAGAAGATGCAGCCATATGCCTGCAGTGGCTCACGTCAGAGCTAGGGGGCACTGAAGCACAGATCTCTGGTCCATAGCCAGCATGGACTGGGTGTTTGTTTCCTCTTCCTGTTGCCCCTGAGGTCTCTGGGATTTGCAGTGCAGAATCACAGTAGTAGGACTCGGCAGGTTTGGTCATCACTTCTTCCTGCTTCCAGGTGTCTGTGTGATTTGTAGTCCACAGTCACAGCCAGCAGTAAGTTTTTAGCAGGGCAGCTCTGTAATCGTCAGTGTGGGGGAGGGTGGGGTGGGGCAGGAAGTTTAACCCCCCTCTCTGGCCCCAGGCCCCAGCTGGGGTTTGCTGGGGCGGGGGGCAGGGAAGTTCCTGCCTCTTCCCCCCTCCCTCCCAATCCTTGTCTGCTAGAACAGACAGCACAGGCCAACTCAGAACTGGAAAACACGCTGGGAGACTGTATTTCACATGAACCAGGATGGGGTCTGGGACAGAAGTTTCATAAATCAATTTGACCCAAATCAATTAAGGCTGATACTATATTCGACCAAGTGTATCTTAAACCAATTTCAGCCATTTTGAAACTAATTTATGTGCAGTGAACAGGTTTAAACCCATTTCTGATGTTTCTGTTACAGGTTTAAACCAGTTTCTGACGACTTAAACTGGTTTATGTGCAACTTCTGTCCTTAGCCCTAATGCCCACACACTTGTCCAACAGGTCTCCCAACTATACTATTGGTCCAATAAAAGATGTCACAAAAAATCTTGCCCCTTAAGAATATTGGTTTACTGGTATGTAATAGAGAAAATTCACTTCCTAGTCACATACATCTAGCATTTCAAAAAGCTCAGTATTAAGTACAGCAAAGATAAATTCATGTAGACAAAACACTTTCATTCCCTCAGCCATTGTGTAGCAATCTCAATTCTCAAAAATTCCTTGAAACCCCATCTCAGAAATACGTGCAATTTGTCTTTTGCTAGAAAATATCAATTGGGCACAAGGACATATTACCAGTGCTTTGGGCACATGTCTGTAACATCTGTCTCTTCACTAGTTTACATATATGCCCCTCTAGACTTTAATAAAAGCTTTAACATCATAGTGTGATCTTCAACTTGTGACAAGATATACAAGTCATCACACGTCAATGAAGCCATTAATTTCTGTGCAGAGTTGAAAACCAGACATTTACTGAAGAAAGTAAGAAAATAAATTAATAAAAAATGTATCAAACTAATCAGCAATTGGACATATCTTGGATAACAGCCAACTTGGGAAATGTAGTTTATTTCTGCAGCCGTCTTTAGTACCCACACTCAAACAACAATCACAGAGAATTGAAGAAGAATCACCACAGTTCCCTTACAGATAATCCTTAGCGTTGGTACAACCTGATCTCTATGGCAGTCTGTTTATCTGCTTTCCTTATTTTAGAACATAATTCTGAGCATTCCTCAGTCTTGATCAGCCTTCAGAATTCTGATCTAAAACTGCTGCAGGAGGGTAGAAAAATCATTATGGTCTTCTCAGTATCATTACCCAAAGAGGCCACTCCAGGTCAGGTGATACCCTGCACTCATCCACTGTTCCTCCAAAGGAACTCAAGACTCTTCAGCCCCAGCAAGCCAGCATGGGCCAGTAATTTAAGTCACATTTGATAGCTTCAAAAGTGGGAGAGAGGATTCACAGGCAGTTTCCTCACTTCTTTTTTTGTCCATGGATGGATTAGACTAACCCAGAATAATTAAAACTACAGAATCCTACCATGCGCTGGAAGTATCACCCAGCTGTGCATAAAAAAGGGTTTCTCAGGATTTATCCAAGTTTTGCTTGGTTCCTTGCCCTCATCACTTCTTGTGTTAGGAAAAATATGTCAAAATGAGCATCCTGCCCAGTAAATGCTTTTGGATGAAACGCAGTCTCAGTGGTAGTATTTTTCGGAGATAGCTAAATCTTGATAGAGTAAATCTTACCAGACAATCCATAACATTTTTTCCTTTGGCAAAGAGAGATTGATAGAAGTGCAGAGTTGATATGTTTAGCCTTCGGGATAGGGATCTAATAACATTTTTTCCAAGTATCATTTATTAGCTCATTACAGAGATGCTTGCTTGCTGTTCCTACTTGGAAACCAAAGGCCAAATTTTTCCTTGGTGTAATTACATTAGACTTCATGGAGCTATGGCAGACTTTGTTTGGCCCCAAACCTTAAGAACCTGTAACTAGGGAAACGAGGGAGAATTTCCTATATATGCAGAATGACAGAAGACTTCCTGTGTGCATTAAATCACTGATTGCTTCAATTCCAGAGTGGTTGTTATCAAACAGGGAATTAAATACATGGACTATCAGTTAAATTATGATGATTTTATATTTTGAGGATATGATCCAGTCATTTGGGGTCTGTGTTTCAAAGTTGCTCAGCATTGCTCTAACAGTGCTCACATCAAATCTGTTGGGAATTTTATTTTTTAATTTAGTGGCAGCAGAATCAGGCCAACAGAATTGCAGTAACCAACATCTATAGAAACTGTGCGTCTCCCTTCTTCCAAAGAAGTTCCTTACTGAGATATAGGCATTCTGAAAGGGACTCTGTATTGTTTTCTATCTTGCAAATACAGTCCTTTTAGAGGCCTCTGAGGGCCACAACAGTTTCTTGAACTTAGTTAGCAATCCAGTTTTGCCTACTATTGCATGCTGCAGATGTCTCCACACCACCGCAAAGAAGCACTTTGCCTTGGTTCAGCATAAGGGACCAGTATGAGTTAGATGTGTGTGAATAATGGTGACTAAATCAGAAAAGAAAATAATTTTGTGTTGACATGACACACATTCTTTGGCAAAATGGAAAATCCAACATTAGTTTTAGTGCAGGGGTAGGCAAAATGTGGCCCGCAGGCCAGATGTGGCCAGCCAGGCTATTCTATCCGGCCTGCGGGGCACCTAAAAATTTAGAAAATTAATATTTATCTGCCCCTGGCTACCTGTCATGTGGCCCTCGATGGCTTGCCAAAACTCAGTAAGTGGCTCTCCGCCTGAAATAATTGCCATCCCCGTTTTAGTACAGCATTGCAGTAGACCTGAAATCAAATGTTTCTTCATCATTTTCAGGCTGTTTTAACCTTTTTCTAACTTTATTTTTTCATACAGGTCCAATTTGAAAAGAAGACATCATTTTGAAATGAAAATTCAAACACTTTTGTTTAGAAAATATTTTGATTTCTCCATTTTTTCTGGCCAACATGATTTGCCAAATTTGCAAAAATTTTGATCCCCTAGCTGCATTTTTTTCACAAATATGCTCTTCACCAAAAAAAAAAACCTCCTGATTTTTTACCAGATCTTGAAAATTCTGCAGAAGTTCAAAGTCTTATGTCTTAGCTTCGGCTTGCCATTATGGGCCATTTAATATAAATATAAAACATTTTAAAAAATCATTCACTTAGTTTTGTCAAGGTCCATATTCAGTTGGCTTTGTGTAGGTGGAGAAGATAACAACCTTCCCTGCTTGTATCCTTGCACAGGGTCAAACTACAATGGTTGCATCATGGATATTAGACACGATCTAGCCCTAGCCTATGCATCCTGGCTGATTTAGTCAGAAAAGCATCTAGGATTCAGTTTCATGACTAAGATCCATGACTCTGCAAACTTACACACTGGAACATGCACATCACAGGGTCATGCATTATAACTGCAATTTTCTGTATGAGTTTTGGAGTCAGTAGGTTTTGTTCATGCAATTTCCTCCATCTGTGCATATACAGGTATTAGGAAAGCTCCTATGCAGGTCCATTGATGCGTGAGTGTAAATTGGTGCCCAGTAGAGCACTCTGTAAATAGTTTGGATTACTTGAACACATAATCTGTTCATTTTTTTCTTGCTCCCTGCATGCTAGAGGATAAATTCTAGGGGTGCGTGAAGCAGACAGTATTTGATTCGGATTCAGATTTAGTCCAATTTACAGGACAGTGATTCAATTCAGATCACTGTCCCAATTTGATTCAGCTGAATTTGAAGATTTGATTCTGATTCAGAGAATCAGCCATTTGGCAATAGACACAGCTTTATATGTTTTTTCTACGTATCTCAAGGTACCAGGCATGGCTCATGAACGCTGAAATGGTGGGGCAGATGCAGCATCCCACGGGAGCGAGGGGGGTCCCCCTCATGCTTGGTGGTAGACCCAGAAGTGGACTGGAAGTGCTTCCAGTCCACCTCCAGGTCCACCACTGAGCGTGCAGAGAACTCTCCCCCCCTCCTCCCGCACCCTGCCAGCTTGGCGATCAGCCACGGGGGGACCCCAGGTGCTCCCCCAGACCTAGGAGGCACAGCCACTGAGTTGGGGGGCAGGGAGTCCCTCATGCACTCTGCAGCAGACCTGGAAGTGGACCAGAAGTATTTCCAAGTGCGCAGTGGACCTCCCCGCACTTCTGTGGGATGCTCCATCTGCCCCACGATCTCAGCATAGAAAAAAACATATAAAGCTGTTTCTTCCAGTTCAATTCAGAGAGATTAATGGGTCTCTGATAAATAGTTTGGATTCAGAGATTTGGCCGCTGTATTGGGCCAAATCTCCTCCGAATCAAATCAGCTACCAAAGTTTCACGCAGCCCTAATAAATTCACTCCTGCATGTCAAGTCATAAGTTGTTTATTAATCAGCTGATGGAAAAATAAACATTTTACAGCCTCTTGTGTGAAAATGGTCTTTATGTTGCAGAGGAGCTATTGAATTAAGTGCATAAATTAACTCTATCTTCAACCCACCTAAATAACATGCCCATGGGAGTGTAACACATGCAGAAACCTGCCATTCTTCATCATAGTATTGCATCATCTTGCACATGTATAAAACAAGTCAGAACCCTGGGTCATTTCCATAGCAACATTTTCAGTGTTAGACTTACAAAGGTTTATGCAAGTTGTTAAGTGGTACTGACACTAATGATATAATTAACTATTGTAAAAGTCATGTCTGGTTGCATATATTTTGTTTCTAGGGTGATTATAAATAATAATGTCCACACTGTTTCCTTAGAATTATTGTGTATGAAAAAACAAGTTATAGGGATTCAATTTTTAACAGTTAATGTACAGAAGACATCAATGTCAGAAGTATTTTCATCACGTCACTCTAAAGAGCAAAGCAAGGACTGACAAGCTTTGTTTGGATAAACAGACTATACAAGTAATTCATAATTGAACAAGAGCTGATAAACCTTGATAGGGAAATTTGAATCTGATCAAAGCAATTCATGCTTGCTAGAGATTGACAGTCTTTGAAGTGTGCAATGTTTTATGTAGTGTGTGGTGGCAATCCTTTCACTGCCATGAGCACATAAGCAAGGGAATATATTTACTGTTGGTAATACCAGACCTCAGCTGTGCTACTGAGTACAATATCTCACTGTGATTCAAGCAGGCTGTGAATGTTCCAATGACATGTGTTTCCACTGGAAACTGCTGATCTGTCAACTATGAAATTTTTCACAGAAAACATAGGCTATACAGGAGGGACAGGATAGGAAGGAAAGGTGGAGGAGTAGCACTCTACATCAAGGAGGAATATACTTCCTCGT
>NW_017728916.1:24855084-24859496 GCF_001723895.1 Crocodylus porosus
TGATCCCGGTGCTCTTTCCTGCCAAGGCAGGGGGTCGGACTAGATGATCTACCTAGGTCCCTTCCGACTCTAGCTACTATGATACTATGATACCGGCTTTGGCCATCGCTGTCAAATTCATGGAGGAAAGTAGCATTGCTAGTTATTGAGAATTAGGGATACAGCCTCTGGCATCAGAACTTCTTTGATCTTAAATGTTGGAGGCTGTAGGAGAGACCCTGGTCGTACCTTGTTCACTCTCTCTTTCAGCATCCATTCTCCACCACTGTGTGACATAGGATACTGGGCAACATGGGCCTATGGTCTGACTGAGTAAATGGTAATTCTTATGTTCCTATCTTCAACCAAACACAAGCAGAGTCCAACAGAGTGCCTCCGGTACCTTGCCAATTGGTGTGTCAGGATGCTGGGCAGCCCAAACTTCTAGGGTCAGTGAGCCCAAGACAATCCCATGTGCAAGTGACCTTGAACTCAAAGATTCCAGGATTTCTTTGTCATGAAGCTGGGAGACTATAAAGCCAGGGAGCCTTAGTCCCCAGGCTTCTGTGCTCCTGTTGAGCCATTACTGCTAGAGCTCCCATGAATTGGTAGTTTTGAAATGATATTATTTTTTACATGAGGATTTTTGACATTTCTATTTTTCTTTCTAAAATGTAGCATTTTCCCCAGAATTTGGCACTTCCTGTGGATGTACATGCTAATCTTTTACCATAATTAACTGTAGGCATGTCTTCACAGCTGACTTCAGTGCGGCACAGAGATACCCAAACTAGGTTTAAAGGTGCTAGTTCAGGCACTGGAGGCAGTCTAGAAACCCAGGGCATTACTGGAGGGAGAACAATACATGTTGTTAAATGAAAAAAAAATCATGCTGCAATAAATCAAAAGTAGATGTACATCTTCACTCTGTATCAAACAAAGATTGGGCAGAGCCTGACCCAAAGCCCATTGGTGATAGTGGAAAAACTCCTAGTGACTTTGGTGGGCTTTGGTTTGGACTTCCCATGCAATTAAGACAATCTGGAGACTTTTTTTAAAAGATGTTCTGGGGTTTCTATACTGACTGTTCTTTAATTTACTCTTTTAAATATTTTTGAAAGCTATAGCTGAATTGTGAAAAAAGGAATAGGAAAGTATTATGCTATAAACTTGTTATCTATTACTGTTGACCTGACTTCTTTGGGACAGGATCAATCTCTTAGTCAATGGCTTACACAAACATATTGGAAAGATCTTGGTGGCAGCTTCCTTTGGTATTGACTATTCATAATTCATGCTATGATTGGTCAGCTTAGTCACGTGTTGATGTTTTTGTTCCTTAATGACTCTTACAAAAGCTTTCAAAATACCCCCAGGAATGCTTCAGTAACAAACACTTGAGCAGTATGCAAATATTTGCAAATTTTTCCTGCCTCTCAGACATCCTTGTAAAACAGTTCAGCTCCTTCAGTTAAAGGGATAGTAGTCCACCTCTGTTTCTTGGAGCTGGACTTTACAGAGCCTACTCAGATAAGGTCCACAGTTGTCAAAGAAAAAATATACTTCTCAGAGACTTTATTAATGATTCCTTACTGTCAGGCACTTTCTCATGAAATAGGCATCAGGACAGGGGGTATGAAAGGCACCTATTGGGGGGGCTAAAGTGTCTCTATACCAATGCTAGGAGTAGGGGGAACAAGCAGGAGGAACTCACACTCCTGCTTGCAAACAAAGACTTCCACCTGGTTGGATTAACTGAAACCTGGTGGGACCCTACCCTCAATTGGGCAGTAGGCATTGAGGTTATAGGCTGTACAGATGTGACAGAGTGGGGAAAAAAGGGTGGTGGTGTTGCTTTCTAGGTTAAGGAATGATGCACATTCTCTATAGTCAAGATGGGATCAGAAGAGGGGAAAATTGAGGTACTGTAGGTCAGAAATCAAGGGGATCGGGGGGAAAGGGACTTGGTAGTGGGGACTATTACAGACCACCACACCAGGAGGATGAGCTAGACCTTGAATTCTAAAGGGGTCTCTCAGAGGCAGTACCCTCAAGGGACACGGGTGTCATGGGTGGCCTAAACTACCCTGACATCTGCTGGGAGGAGCAGCCAGCTAGATCTAACCATTCACGTAGGTTTTTAACCTGCATACAGGATCTTCACCTAATGCAGGAGATATACAGTCCCACTAAGGGAAATGCCTTACTGGACTTGGGGTTTGCTATAGGGAGACCTGGTGGGAGATACAAGGTAACCTAGGGGATAGTGACCACCAATTGTTGGAATTCACTATCCAGCAAAAGGTGGGGAAAAAAGCTAGTAGGGCAGAACTGCTAGACTTCAGAAAGGCTTCAATGAGCTCAGGAGATTAGTAAGTGAGGCACTGAAGGACAGGAGCATTGGTGAAATGGGAGTCCAGGAAGGGTGGTCATTCCTCAAGGGAACAATCCTTCAGGCACAAAAGGGGACAATTCCGTTGCACATAAAAGGGGACAGAAGGGCCAATAAACCCTCTTGGCTGAACAGGGAAATCGAAGAAAGCCTAGGGATAAAAAAAGAGGCATACAGACTGCGGAAGGAGAGGGTAGCCACCAAGAAGGAGTATATCTACTTGGCTTGCACTTGCAGGGAGTCAGTTAGAAAGGCCAAAGCAGCAATGGAACTCAGGCTGGTAACAAAAATTAAAGACAACAAAATGTCCTTCTTCAAGTATAGAGGGACCAAAAAGAAGGCTCAGGATAGCATAGGACCCCTCCAGGACAGACTAGGGCAGTTGGTGACAGATAAGAGGGACAACGCTGAGCTTTTCAATGAGTTTTTTGCCTCTCTATTACTATTGGATCAGGACAAATCTCCCAATTGGATCATAGACAGGCAAAAAGGGATACCAGCCCACCAAATGTTAGCACCGACTTAGTGAAGAGACACTTGGAGGGGCTGGATGTGTTTAAGTAAGCAGGCCCAGATGATCTTCATCCAAGGGTGCTGAAGGAATTGGCCAGTGTCATAGAAAAACTGTTGGCATGACTGTTTGAGCACTTGTGGCACTCAGGACAGGTCCCAGAGGACTGAAAAAGGGCCAATACGGTCCCTATTTTCAAGAAGGGGAGGAAGGAGTATCTGGGTAACTATAGGCCAGTTAGTCTCACCTCTATCCTTGGGAAAACCTTTGAAAAAGTTATTAAGGATTACGTTTGTGGGAGTCCAACAGAAAAAACAATGTTGAAGGGCAACCAGCATGGGTTCAAAACCAAATCTTGCCTGACTAATCTTGTTTCTTTTTAAGACCAGGTCACAAAATGCTTAGATGCAGAAGTGGAGGTTGATGTCATTTACTTGGATTTTAAAAAGGCCTTCAATACGGTGTCTCATCCCATTCTCATAAATAAACTAAGCAGCTGTAACGTAGATGACTACATGGTCAGGTGAGTGGTGAATTGGCTTAAGGAATGCACCCAGAGAGTGGTAGTGGCCGCATCGGTATCGACCTGGAAAGATGTGGGCAGTGGCGTCCCCCATGGTTCAGTTCTTGGAACAGTGCTGTTCAATATCTTCATCAGTGAACTCGATGAGGGTGTGGAGAGCACTCTGTCCAAATTTATAGATGACACCAAATTATGTAGCAAAGTAAACACACTAGTGGGCAGGGAATGGATTCAGGCAGATTTGGACAAGTTGGAAAAGTAGGCAGAGCAGAATAGGATGCAGTTTAACAAAAATAAGTGCAAAGTACTGCACCCAGGGAGAAGGTATCTGCAACACACTTACAGACTGGGAGGTGACTTCCTAAGCAACACAGCAGTAGAAAGGGATCTCAGAGTCATAGTCAACTCCAAGATGAACATGAGTCATCAATGTAACAAAGTGATCAGTAAAGCTTAACTGCACTCCATAATGTATTGGCAGGTGCATCACAAACAGGTCTAGGGAGGTGATACTTCCCCTCTATGTGGCATTGGTAAGGCCGCAGCTGGAGTACTCTGTTCAGTTTTGGGCACTGCACTTCAAGAGGGATGTAAAAAACCTTGAGAGGGTCCAGAGGAGGGCTACTCGGATGGTTAGGGGCCTGCAGGTAAGATCCTACAAGGAGAGATTGAGCAACCTGGATCTCTTCAGCCTCCCCTAGAGAAGGCTGGGAGGTGATTTAGTGGCTGTTTACAAATTAATGGGGGGGGGGGGCAGGGACGCGGATGGAGGACAGCAAGGAATAGGAGATGCTCTGTTTACCAGGGCAAACCTTGGAGTTACTAGAAACAATGGCCACAAACTGACCAAGAGCAGATTTAGATTATACATCAGGAAGAACCTATAGTTTCATAGTTGGTAGGGTTGGAAGGGAATTGAGCAGATCATCAAGTCTGACCCCCTGCCATGGCAGGAAAGAGTACTGGGGTCAAATGACCCCAGCAAGGTGTTCATCCAGCCTCCTTTT
>NW_017728916.1:24859596-24910940 GCF_001723895.1 Crocodylus porosus
TGACCTGGTCATAGAAGGCCACCAGGTTGGTCTGACAGGACCTGCCTCTAATGAACCCATGTTGGTTGCACCTAAGCATAATCTCCCCTGCTGGCCCCTTGCAGACATGCACCAGGATAATTCTCTCAAAAAGCTTACCCAGGACTGAGGTAAAACTGACTGGCCTATAGTTTCCTGGTTCCTCCTTCCTCCCTTTTTTGAAAATGGGAACCACATTGGCCCTTTTCCAGTCCTCTGGTAAAATGCCAGAGCACCATGAGTGCTCGTAAAGCCATGCCAGGGGTCCCGCAATGACCTCTGCTAATTCCCTCAGCACTCTGGTGTGGAGATGATCAGGACCTGATTATTTAAGTATGTCCAGTCTTTCCAGAAGTTCCCTGTCTAGGTCCTAACTGACCCTAGGCCTGGGTGCGCCTCCCCTGGGGCCCCAGGGGGGGCGGGGCAATGACCCGGTCCCTGCTCAGGAAAATGGAGGCAAATAAATTGTTAAATAGGTTAGCTTTGCTGTCTGGTGCAATGACCAGATTTTTTAGCGTGTCCTGCAGATGCCCCAAATTACCCGGTACCTTCATTTTACCCCCTATGTATTTAAAAAAGGGCTTCTTGTTGTCCTTGATCTGGGTAGCTAGACCCAGTTCCATCTCCACCTTGGCCTTCCTGACCGCCCCCCTGCAGCCCCGAGCAACAGAGGTATTGTCCTCCCTGGTGATGGTCCCTCCCTTCCATTGAGTGTATGCCTGCTTTTTAGCTAAGAGATGTTCCTGGATGCCTTTGGTGACCCATGGGGGATTTTGCACCCTCTTGCTGCATTTGATCTGTGTTGGGATTACCTCCCTTTGGGTGTGGAGGATCATCTCCTTGAGGAACAACCACTCTTCTTGGAGACCCAACTCCCCTCCCCTCCTGGACCTCAGTGTCTCCCCGGCTATTCTCCTTACCACATTGCAAACCACCCTCCTGAAGTCCAGGGTTGCTGCCTTGCTGCAGGCCCTTGCCACCTTGCGTTGGATGGTGAATTACAGCAAGCAATGATCGCTGTTGCCCAGGTGGTCGAACACCTGCAGACCCCGTTACCTGTGGTCAGCATCAGATCCAACAAGGCATCTCCCCTGGAGGAGCTGTGCACCTCCTGGGTTAGATGGATAACCTCTTTATGGTAAGGGTTACCAGAGGCTGGAATGGGCTTCCAAGGGAGGTGGTGTTCTCCCCTATTCTGGAGCTCTTTAAGAGGAGACTGGACAAGCACCTAGCTGGGGTCACCTGACCCCAGGGCAGGGGGTTGGACTCAATGATCTCCTAAGGTCCCTTCCAAACCTAAACTTCTATGAAATTTATTACATTTATGACAAGCATTAGAGAAAATGCTGACTGTTCCATACCAATCTGAGTAAATTGCTGGTTCCAAAGCTTTTCTTCCAAATGGCCACTTTGTAAAGTACAGCCATACTTCAAAATATTTGAATTCTTATCAGTGCCTACTATGTTATTAGGTAGTTCTATATTTTCATGGTGTCATTGTCTTATTCTTTCATACATCATAAAAAAGTTTAAGGAGGGAACTGCACAATTAGTAATAGAGGGAACAATCATAATGCAATAATTATAATAATAATATATTATATGATAGTACATTGTGAATATTCCCTGGCACCATAAATATTGATTACATCTAATCTAGCCAATCTACCTGTATTGTACTTCAGGTAGTGCTAGTAGGGTATTTGGTTTACAAGCCTATTACATGAAAGTGACTGATAGAATTGCCATCAAGTCCCAAAATTTTAGATCTAAATCTGTAGTTTCACAGAAGCCTGGAGCATTCAGATCCAGGGAGTGTTTGGCTCATTGTACAGAGACTACTTCACATCTGGAGGTAATTTACCTTGAAACTTAGGAGAGCGGGAGGGTTCCTGGTCTCTAGTATTCTGTCTTTCTGTCAAAAACAGTGTCTTTGCTGCCCTGGGTTCCGGTGAATAGCTGAGGAAGGTTTGATGTTATTATTAACTAGAAAATAAAAATGAATGTACAGATATTTGCATTTTGTTTTCATCTGACAGTAAGGAAAGGTTAAGGTACACTTGCAGAAAGTACACATGCAGAAAGTGTATTTTAATTTTGCCAGTTCAACTAGCCACACTGGTGCATTTTGTATGAGAAGGGGACATGTGTAATATAGCAGGTGAAGCAGCAGCTGAGCAGACTGAACAAAACTCCTGTGTATCCTTGTTTGCAGAACAATCCCCTAAGAACATTGCAGGCCATGTGCTTAGGGAATCTCTTGGATAGTCCAGGCAGGGACTAGAGAAGGAGTGCTATCTTCCCACCTTGTCTCTTCCATTGTGTCAGACACAAATTTAGAGATAAGATGAGAAATTGGTCTGTGGATATTTGTATGTGAACGTGGCAAGAGATAATGCAACTTAAGCTTTGCAATAAGCTGATAAATATGAGAGAAGCCTAATTTTCCAAATCATAAAACCTGTTCCATAATCCTGCTTGTTTGCTACCATTCCCCAAACTGGCAACTCTGCTACTTTCTTCTCCTCGTGAGTTCTCCAATTATTTCCATGCAGCAGATTCCATCTAAATGACACAATCTTAGGGTTGGTAGCTGTGATGGACCGGGAAATGTACAAGAGGCAAGGTTTTCAATTTGTGATACCTTCTATTGAATCAATTGTGTAGTGGGGAGAGATGTTGGACAATTTTTATTATTAGACTTAGGGTGTCTGTTTAAGGACATTTAGGCCAGGTACAGAATGCTTGTACTTAGCCTTAAATATTTTGAGTGAAATGGACTTAACACGGTTTTGTTTGCTTAGTTTGCCTCCTTCCCTGCTTTATTGTATTGAGAAATGATTTTATTTGGTTGGGGGGGGAGAAGTGATTGTTAAGTCCCACACTTCTTTCGGGTTACCCAGGTATGCCTGAACCATAGTGTACATCAGAATCTAAAGAAAGATTCCCTTGTTAAAATATATTGCTGCTTTTTCCTACAGTTTTTTTTTCCCATTAGCTCTGCAAAGTTAGGACAAGTATGAAAGAATAAGCCATGCTCTAGTTGGTGTCAGGCATCATTAATAATATTGTCAGTCAAATTGCAATTGCACAATTTTTATTGCGGTGATGAGGCAGGAAACTGAAAGATCAGAGTTTATTTTTCAAATCCCAAGCTAAGTTTGGAGGTCTGACAAGATTTCTTTTAAAAATCATTTCTCAACTTTTTAAACTGTATAAATTTACTCTTGATTTAACTGGAAGAATAAAATGGAGCTCCACAAGCTCACTGCTAAAGGATGATTTTTGCGAAGTGTATTAAGAGGAATATTGAGGCTTTTATGTCTGGTGTTATCCTAGGCACAGTGTATGAAATGACAACAAGCAGTGATAGTGACTTGCTCACTTACTACATAAAACTGAGAACTGAAGAATCCATGTTAACAAGACCTAGGCGAGCAAGGTTCCCATTTTTATGACCTTTTCATTTGTCATTGGTTGGCATTCCAAAGGATCAGTTTCTGTTATAAAGCCTAAAAAGGACAATCATTGGACTTTAAAAAGAGAACAAATCATGGGTACCATTATTTTAACATCTCAGTGACAAAGCTGCACTTATACATAGCTGAGGAAGCTTTAGCTTAATTGTAAGCTTAATTGTAAATTTAGCTTAATTGTAAGCTTAATTGGTAGCTTAAAGGCAATTCTTAATGGGTCATCCAGTGGTGCTATATATATTTTGTAACCTGGCAAGAACAGCTTCTCTCATTTTAACTTCATATTGTGATGATAAAATAATTTATAAGCCATAAAATATAGATTAAAACATTGAATATGTTTTTATTGCATTTTTTAAATATTCATTTGATTTTGTTCCACAAGAGGACTTGTATTCTCTTGTCTCTATTAAATTAAAAATAGCTATTGTTACAAGATCAATAGACCATGTTCTAATCTCAAATGCATCAGTATAAATCTGAAAACAACCTATCACACACATATTTACGCTGGGGCCATGCTGCCTGTATGTACTCTTGTTGCAATATAATTCTGTTTATACTGTTTCTGTACTGCTGTTTCTGTTACATTTTAAATGCCCCATTTGTCCACAATTCTGAGTGTGAGCATGTAGTGGGGCTCCACCAATGATCAGGGTTTTCCATATGACAGAATTTAGTTGTGATGAGAAATTCTTATTGCTCCATGTGTTCATGCACATGCCCATTTCTGTCCCATTGATGATGTGATCAAAGCAAGCTTACTCCTCTGAGAACTTGATTGTCAAATAATGCTGTAGAAGTTGGAGCCAGTGAAATAGTGTATGGATAGGTTGTGTATGTATGCAGTTATGTGTCTTCTGAAAGACTTGAACCCTAGCCAGTGGAGAACAGAAAACTGATTAGAGTACTCACCTATGCAGTGGCCACCATGGAGGACAGCACTGAGAGGTTTAGTTGCACTATGGAGGTTACGTTGGGTCCAGTTGTCTTCACTGACAGACCTTAGGTGTGGAGTTGGGCAGGATAGCTAACTACACAATAATTAGCTGTGTGCAAAGCAGGTCTGCTATAGACTGTAGTGCAATTGTAGATTTTTGGCAGCAATTGTACATACAGATGGTGACATGTTACAGGAAGGCTAGGTGAACCAAATGGTAGGCAGAATTCCAAATATCCCTAGTGTAGACAAGGCCATAGAAGTACCGCACTGTAATCACGGATGTGAAGTGATAGCTAGTTTTGCTGGATCTGACCATGGTGCTAGATGTCCTTGTATCTGCTTTTGTTGATTATAGGCAGACAAGGTTCTTTGGGTGAATCTGATATCTTTTATTAGACCAACTTAATTGGGAAAAAATGTTTAGCAAGCTTTAAAAACCCTTTGTCAGGCTGAGGAAGTTGCTGCAGTTGGTGTTTGCTCTTCCTGGATGGAATGAATAGTAAAGAAGTCAGAGGCTGGTATGCATGTAAGACAGGCAGTCAGTGAAGATGTAAATTAAGGAGTCAGTGGGTGAGAGACAGGCTGGGTGGGGTGGGGAAGGGGGATGAATGTAGCAGTTAAATAGTGGAGAGGTACCTGGGGAATCAGATGTCAGGTAGGTTATGATGTGTCATAAATCCAGTGTCTATATTTAGTCCATGATTTTTTGTATCCAGGAGGTTGATGAAGTGAAGTTCATAGGCTCATCTATGAAACGTGTTCTGTAAGTTTCGTTTGAGGATTAGAACGGAGAGATTGGAGAGAGAGTGGTTTGCTTGTGAGAAATGAGCCCCCACAGGTAATTGGGGCAGATCAATTGTCTTTGATCTATTTCCGGTGCGCATTCATTCTGGTACGCAGTTGTTGCTTGGTCTCTCCTACATATTTTCCATTAGGGCATTTGGTGCATTGGATGAGATATTCAGTAAAAGCTCTGTTATCTGGAATTCCCTGGGAATGGGAGATGCCAGTTTATCAAGTATGCCAGTTAATCAAATGTACACTGTCTGGTGCACTCCCTGGCATCAGTGTGCCAGGGGACAGGGAGGAGGGCCCTGCGCAGGCTGCTTTGCCCCGCGCAGGCTGCTTTGCCCCACACAGGCTGCTTTGCCCTGGGCCATAGGCCAAAGAAATGACAAAGAAAAACTCAGCTCATGGCAGTAAAACCAGAAGTCTCCCAGAAGTGGTACTTCCAGTTTAACTTTTGCCATGTCTCTTGGATGCTGATTAGTAGAGTTTTCCAGCTAATAAAGTGTCGATTAACACAGCTTTTGCTGTATTACTTTTCTGGAGGTGCAGCTGTAAGATCTGGGAATGCTGATGGCTCTGTTGTGGAGTGTAGTAATTGTGGGGGTGGTGGAGAAGTGTTGGCAAGTTTTTTATTTCTTGTTATGGCATGGTCTGGATCTATTCAGTGTGTTCTGGGCCTGAGGAAGTTTGCCTCTGGTGATGAGGTTAACAAGGTTTGGTACTTATTTGAAGGCTAGGATGGGTGGTTCTGGGAAGACCTCTTTAAGAATAGGGTCTCTTTCTAGTATGAGTTGCAATTGTTTGAGGATTTTCCATATGGGTTCGAGGGAGTGGTGATATGTCGTGACCCGTGGTGTGCGATTCATGCTGGTTTTCCTTCTGTACTGCAGCAATTCTCATATGGTATCCAGGTGGCTCTTTCAAACATGCAATCTATCTCTCCAGAGGAATGTTCCTGTTGGGTGAAAGCCTTTTTAAGATTGATGAGGTGGCAATCCCAGGTGTTCTGCTCAGTGCAAATTCAGTGGTATCTAAGGGCTTGGCTGTATATCATAGCTTTCTTGGTGTGTTTAGGGTGATTGCTGGTTCTGTGCAGATATGTATGTTGGTCTGTGGGTTTCTTGTATAACATGGTCTGTATTTTATCATTCTGGATAGTGATCATCGTGTCTCAGGAGGAGATGTTGGTGTCGGAGTATTCAAGACATAGTTGGATGGAGGGATTATGATTGTTATGATTGTTAAATTTCGAATGAAACTCAATTGCAGGTTTTCAGTCCAAATGATGAAGATGCCCTCAATATGTCTCAATTATAGCAAGGATTTGATGGTGCAGTCCTTGAAGAATTCTTCTTCCAGGGGGCTCAGAAAAAGGTTGGTATACTGTGGGGCCATTTTGGTGCCTGTGGCTGTGCCCATGGTCTGGAGGAGATGTTGGTTATTAAAAAGTGAAATTATTGTGTGTGAGGATGATGTGTATAAGGTCAGTAATATCTTTGGATCTGTACTCTGAGTTGTAATCTTGCTCTTGTAGCTATGTAAGGCAGGCTTGGATATCATTCTGGTGTAGGATGTTGGTATATAAGCTGGTAACTAGGTGGGTAGGAGGGTGTTGCTGGGAAAGTGGTGTATGTTTCTAAGTTTCTGTAGAAAGTCTGTAGTGTCTTAGACAAAATGTGCTCTTTGCGTGGCCAGCAGTTTTAGGATTGATTTGATGAAACCTGGTATTTCCCCAGTTAGGGTCCCATGGTTGGAAATGATAGATCTGCCAGGGTTCTCTTGTTTGTGGATTTTAGGGAGCATGTAAAAAGTCCCTGGGTTGGGTATTGGGGGGATCAAGATCTGTAGTTTTTCTTGTAGTTGTGATGAAAATGATTTGATGGTATTTTTGAATTTCATGGTGAAAAGGGGAGTAGGATCTTCTCGTAGTTCTTTGTGGTAGGTGGTGTCAGAGAGTTGTCTGTTGGCCTTGGTTATGTAGTCTTCACTGTTTAGGATAACCATGGCTCCTCCTTTATCTGCTGGTTTTATTACTATCCGTTCTTGGTCAGAAAAGTAACAAAGGCTGTGTGTTTTATAAGTGAAAACTGTCTAGGAATTAATGTCTAGAGTAAGGCCCAAGTTTCACAATGTCCTTAACCATGTGCTTAACTTCCTAAGCTTAATGTTTTTTTAGTTCTGCTGACTCCCTTGGTACTATTCAGGTGCTTACATTTAGGCAAATTCTGAAAAATCATGCCAAGTCAAAGACTTACAATTAGATGTTCAAAAGTGCCTAAGCAATTAGGTACCTAACTTCCCTGATTTCTCACTCTACTCCATAGATTTTAAGCCCCTAAATACCTTTGTAAATCTAGTCCTTAGCACCTATTTCTTTCTTTCTTGGCAAGAAAACAATCTTTGTAGAAGCCAAGCTTGTCCTAACTTATTTGAGGTGATGATAGGATGTGTTTAGTTCTTTGTAAATCAGAATGAAGACTAGTTCATAAATTTGCCTTTCTTTTACAAGGAAATGAGTTAAATTCATTAAATCTCTTAACAAAAGCAGTGATCATATTTATATTCTGTACTTTATGACAACGTGACTAGAATCCAGCATGTTCCTCGAAGAACTATCAGATTTCCATTTTAACACTGTAATGAGACCCAACTGTGAGTGATGCTTTGTTAATCAGCCTTACTTCTGTAATATAATATTATTTCTCCTTTAGTTTAGCACAAACATATTACCAAATTGATTGCTGTGTAAATCAAAATCACTGTGAAAGCTGAAATACCCCAAGCCTGGTTTGCATTCCAGCATTAAATGTTATTAATGTGATACCAAAACACACAAATTATGTTGTTTGAGACTGACTGGTTCTTTATAGTACAGTAGCCAAAATGTATTAATAATGATGCATCATCCTTGAAAATGTAGACTAAACATTTTTTGTTTAAAATGATCTAATAAGTTGTACTTGAATAGCATCTTCTTTACAAAGATTTGAAGATGCAGTGCAGAAATGAATGAACTGGGATCTAGAACAGCACTGTGAAGTAGGTGTCATTATCACACATAGGGAACCCGAACCATAGTGAATTTTAAGTCTCTGATGCCGCAAACACTTACGTTTTTGCTAGACTTTACAAAAGTGACCAGTCACTCACATTTATGATTCTAGCATAAAGCCAAAGTGACTTGATCTAGAACTCATGATTCCCTATCCAGTGATTTAAATCACAAAAATATCCACTTCTCCCTTGTGGAGAATCTGGTCACAAACTGATCATCCATTTCTCATCCAAAGACAAACCAGCCTTTTCCCTCTGCACCATCACCCAGTCTCTCTTTCCTTTTTTGAGGTGTCTGTTTAGTTTACTCTATATGCCATTCAGACTACATGTTGGATTTTTTTTGTTAGCTAAAGTACAATGCACAGCATAGAATTATTGAAATCATGACACTTAGTCATCACATAGGGCTAAAATAATCCATCCACTTCAGTCATTAAAAGCCAGAGTGTGCTTGGCTTCTGTTCAGGGAAAGGAAATTCTACTACCTCTTGTGCCACCACACAGAGTCCAGCTGCAGCAGTTCTTGTGATCGTCTTACTTCTAAATGGGAGGTTGGCTCTCTAAGATGATCCTGAGAGAAGATGGGCTTATGATAACCCTGTGCATATGATGATGGAATGGAATATCCATCACTTTCTGAAGGGCTGGTTCAGGGGTCGGGGCACCCAGCATGCCGAAGAGCTCTGCAGTATGTTCTCAGACTGTGGAAGTATTTAGCCTAGTCTTTTTCAGACCAAAAGTTCTGACAGTTGCTAGCTTTTATGCCACCCGTGCACGAGTACACAACTATAGGCATGTTCCCACTGCTGTCCTTCATGTGCAGAGCTAAACTAGCAGCAGCAACCAAGGCAAGTGTTTGTTTCAACAAACCAACATCGACAAGGACAGTGACACAAAAGCAACTATTGCTCCCCTGAAACTGTGTGTTTCCATGCCATGACCAGCTCAGCCAGCCTGTGACAAACAGATATTAGATCTAAAAATCACTGATACTTTATGAGACATCTTAAAGGAATCCTTAATGAGGCAGAATTGTCACATCTCTTAGGCCCTGGCCTGTCACTACTATTTGCTACTGTCAGTGTTTCCCAGGTACCCATTTCCCTTGTATCTGCTAGCATGACCAATTGCTTTTTTGAGAAAAGAAACAAGTATTGCGTGAAAGGGCTGACAGCAAGGGAAGAAATGAAGGAGATCCATTCATATAGAACAGGGGTGTCTCATATATGGTCCACAGGCCAGATCCAGCCTGTGGAAGTGGGTCGTCTAGCTCATGGGCTTCTCACAGCCTGGACCACCCACCTCCACAGGCCATATTCAGCCCATGGGTCTTGTTCCCTTGACTGTCGGAGCCTCTGTGGTGGCAGTGTTAATCCCCACATTTACTGAAGTTCTGTTTCAAAACAGCTCCAGAACCCAGGAAGTTATCACCTCCCTCCATCCCCTTACTCACTGCTGAAATTGGGGGTTTTACTTATCCTGGAGTCTAAGATCAGCAACAACGGAGAAGTGGGGACAAACAATAGCAGCATTAACTTCCTGGGTTCTGGAGACATATGGAAAAAACAGCTCCGGCAGCCATAGGGTTAATGCCACCATGGCTTATGGGTCATCTGGCCTATGGGAAGCCCTGCAGTTTGGATCCAGCCCATGCAGCCAAATGCATTTGACACCCCTGATACAAAGGAAAAGCAGTGCCATTGTTATGCACTGTGAAGTCCAAAATGTTCCAAGTACTATTCAGACATAGAGGAAGACACAAATCCTGCCCTAAACAGCAAGGCACTTCCACTTATCATGATGTGAAGAAGGGTTTTTCAGAGTTTCCTTATGTATTAGTGACAGCTCCTGCTGTGCAGACAGCTTTCCTCTCCTCTCCTCCTCTTTTTTTTTTTTAAAGGCAAATGATAGTTATAATATAACTGAATGAAGATATCAAGCAACTCTCCAGACATGACACCTAGATTTATCCAGGCTGTGAAGCTGGTTTGTAAGGTCAGCTTTAGGGAAACCTTCCTTTGATCATTCTGTCTGATCGATCACCACAGGCAATTTATTTATGAGAGCTTCACAACCCAGAAGTATATGAGCATATGACATCTCCACCTTACTTGGCACAAGCAAAGCAGAGCAAATACTGAGAGGCATTTTAACCTGGCAAAACCTAAATGACTGAGATTGCAGTTCAGTTACAATGGCCGGGCATGGATGTTACACTTACTGAGCAGCAAGCATGCAGAAAGTGCTCTGTGACCGTAACTGTACAGATGGTCATGGCGCACAGAGTGCTGTAAAAATGGTGGATCCCGCTCTAAGATAACCCTGGATGGATGTGGTATCAGACTTCAAGGCTGTAGGTTAGATCATTGTAACGAACATCTGTACCAGTTCCCATCGTGCCTCTTGTGAGGTTGTATTCTGCCGACATTTCATGGAACATGGTGGTGCACTGCTAACCCCAATGGTCTAGCTTAGGCCAGAGCTTGTCTTCTCTGTCTGAGTGCCAGGCCAACCCCATCCCCAATCTCGTGCTGACCCGAGGCAGCAAAGATCCTGTTTTTAATTGCCACCCCCAATACCACTTGTTTCCTCCAACCACATGTGGGCTGAAGTCTGACTTGGGAAAGGGGTCTGCATCCCAAAACTAGCCCCAGCACCAGGGCACCCACATCTCTGGGACTTTTCCCTTCTCCCCCAACTCATGAAGCACCCCACAGACCCTGAGACCAAGAGAGCCACCACACATGGGCACAGTCCCACGGGAGCCAGACCCTGCACTGGCACACCCTCCTAAGCAACCCACAGGTCCAGGCACCCTGCTGGTCAGACCCCGGCATGGCCCACTACCCACACCAGGACCTGCTGCAGGCAGCTCGCCTCTGCTGGCTCAGAGTTACAGGGGCCAGAAGATTAGGCCTGGGTCTGGCAAAGGCAACCCTGTGGCCTTCATGGCTCAGGCGTTGCTGGCAGGTACCCAGCATTTGAGCACCTGGTATGCTGCAAGGCTTTTTTTGGCCCACAGCTCCAGGGTCCAACTACTTCTTCTTTCATTTGGTGTCAGGTACCAACTTCCAAATATACGAGCCCCTGTCTGGTATTATCACTCAGTGTGCGGATTTCATCTACCCCATCTGGGCAGTTGTAAAATTGCAGCTTTTGATAATTCTGCCAGCCTTACATTTAAGGAAGAGCTCAAATGCAAAGAGCTATATTATCTGAGTATGGATGGAGAAATTGAAATCTGACCAACCCTAAAAAACCCCCCAAGATCAGATATAACAGCCCTGTCAAATATAAGATTTTAAGCTCATGAGACATGTAGTTAGCCTTGTTAGTCTGAAGTCAAGCAGGAAGCTTTTGTACCTTGTAGACTAACTAAATCAGAAATGTATAGCATGAGTTTTTATGAGCCTAAGCTCATTTCATCAGATGCTGTGAAAGGACATGCACAGAACAGCGTATCAAGTAGAAAAGTGAGTACTAAAGACGGAGAAGAGAGGGAGGAGAGAGGGCAGTAGTGGGAAAGGCAAACAAGTAATGAATACAGACAAAAAGGTCAAAAAACTGAATCCAGGTAATGGGACAAAATTCCATAGGCCCTGTCAGGGGCCGTGTACATAGCACACAGGCCTGGGGCCTGTTGGGAGGCAGGCTAGCACTTGAAAACTGACCTTCAGATGGGGCAGCGCCCAGCCCAGGCTTCCTCAGGAGAGTCTCCCAGTGGCAAAATACGTGTTTTGAAGTGACCTGAAAAGGATTTTCACCCATAATCCCAACCCAAAGACAGCTCCTGGCTCCGGGCAATGAACAGGGCGCACAGGCCTGGGGTCTGTCAGGAGGCAGGCTGGCATGCAGGTCAGACACCGCCCTGCCCAGGCTTCCTCAGGAGGGAATAAAGAGCAGTGTTTGGGCAGGGATGTGGGGTGAAAGTCCTTTCTGGGTCACCCCAAACCACACATATCTCTGCCACTGAGAGACCCCTGAAAAAGCCTGGGCAGGCCCCTGCTGACCTAAAGCTCAGTTTTTGAGTGCTAGATTGCCAACTGATGGCCCCCCCAGCCTCTGTGCTACATACATAGCACTGAATAAGAAGCTGTGTTTGGGCTGGGATTATGGGTGAAAGTGTGTGTGTGTGCATGTGTGCCAGTGGAGAATGTGTGTATGTATGTGCACATGTGGGAGTTGCAAAGTCACCTGGGCACCCCACATAAGCACAGCTGGGTTCCTGGGTACCACCCCCCAGGCAGCCCGGACACCATACCTAGGCACAACTGGGACACCTGGGCATTGTAGCGAGGCACTGCTGGGTCACACAGGTCACCATCCCCAGGCACTGCTTGGTCACCTAGGCACTACTAGCTTTGGTGTTGGTATAAAACTGTTTAGGCATAGACTTCAGACTGGATTACTCAGAATGATCATTTCTTTCCTTATTGGCTGCATGAAAGTCAGTGGCACAGTCATGCCCCAGATGCCCTTGTTCTGTGTGTCCCGTGGATGTCTGGGTTCTCTGACAACACACACACAGAACCTAGGTGTTCTGAACACACACACATACGACCCATTGTGCCCAGGACACACAACCCCCTTCCTCCCCCCCCCCCCACAGGCATCCAAGACACGCACATACACTTGGTGGGCACAGGTTTTCCTGGGTGGTCATGTGTCGGATGGCCAGCTGGTGGCTCATGGCCATGAGGGTGCATGCCATGATGAGCCACTGCCAGGTCCAGGCGGGCAGCTGTGATGTCCCTGCAGCCTCCGGTGAGACTCAGCTGCAGCTTCTGGGTCTCCCTGCTTGATTGGGCATGCAGGCTAGGAAACAAAGGCACATGCAGGTCATGAAGGCAGGGGGTTGGGGGTGTGGTGACCAGCACCCAGCAGCCAATCAGGATTGGCTTGGCTGTTCATCTCCATTCAGGAGTCTTCAGCAGTCCAAGGAGGCCACGAGGCACACTCAGAGGAGTGCAAGAGCCCCCACCCCCACCTGCTGGGCTCAGCCCATGAAGACAGGCTCCATGCCATGCCCCACCAAAGGGCTAATATCTGTTTGCTCCTGACCTAACCTTGGGCAGTTAATGTAAAGCTCCAAAGTTAAAGCACTTCCATCTCGAGCTTCTTGAACATGTGTACTTAGCCATTATGTTTAGTGCTAGCAAACAGCTTCAAAGCTGTTAAATTATTTACCTGCAACCAATTCTCACTCTGAGCTTTTAAAACTTTCTCTGGCCTGGGCAGACACCAAATAACATCTCTTTAAATTGGATCCCTGCAGCCAGGAACGTCTTTATTGGTAATTATAGGTGAAGTCCAAAAACCAGGACACTTCAACAAAAGGAGCCTCTGGGTGTATATTTCCAACTGAAAGCTTGCAAAGGTTCAGCATAAATCTTTTCATCATGCCACATGTTAGAATGCTAATAAATAATTAGGGGAAAATAACCAGTTGCTTGACATATAAGCTAAGAGACTGCAACTAAGTTTTGGTAGAAAAATGGGGGGAAGCAGAATGGATTCAGTTAGTCTAAAACAACTAGCATGGCCAAACACCATATAGTGGAGGTTTCAGAGACTGCTGTTTTGCCTGTGCCAGTCAAACAAGACTCTGCTACTGAGAAATTGTTTCAGAAAGGCATTGCTGATGGAGCAAAGCATCAGGAAAGAAAACAAAGATCTTGACTCTTTGGCTTGGGAGTGCCCTTGCTTTGTGCTCATCTGCTCCTTCCATCCGGGAACTTGCACAACCTTTCCCTTCATGAACATATGCTCAGGGTTGGATGGGAAGCAACTGGAACCACAGTTCCTGAGAAGGTAATAATCTCCTAGTGGAGAAGCGATTTGATGTACAATTGCCTAGCTACAAATAAGGGAGTGAGATGCCAAGGGAGACTTGTAGAAGTGTGAGAGGTTTTAGCTGCATTTGCTAAAAACACCCAATAATTCTTCATTTTAGGTGAGGAATCTTTAACTACATGATCTCTGAGCCTAACCAAAGAGACTCCATTGGTGCTATGTACTTTGTTACAGTGAGAGAATCTCATCAAGCAAGAGACATCCATCTTGCTTGCAGCTGGATAACTGCAATTTAGCACAACCTTCTGCATGGTTTAGCTATATTTTAATGATAGTTGGTGTCTTTTACCTATGAAGAAAGCTGGGAACTTCAAAATGAGACAAGTCGCCACTGTTCTTGGCAAATCTTTCCATTCTTCTGCTGAAATCACTCAAAGAACCTAAAACAGAGCATAGCCTAACTTTCTCTCCTGTTTCTTGTCATGTCAGGGCTATGCACTAATTCAGCTTCTCCAGCTGTTGATCCCAATGACATTCCACCACAGAGCATCACACAGGGGCCATGGACCAGTATCTGAACTTAGTTGACAGCCAGAGGGATGGGCCAATCAGAGGTCAGGGGAATTAAGGGAACAGCACAGCATCCTTCCCGACTACCTCCCACAGAGGCTCACCTATGTCGATAGTTCCTAAATGTTGGACATTCACAAAACTCCCACCTTAACCCTCTTGGTGACTGAAGTCCCTTTGGCAGCTAAGTTTCTACTTCTGAGCATATACTCACTGGCCAAGGTCTGCCAGTGTTTAGCAACCAGGAACCCAGCTCATGCCAGAGGCCATTGGGATCTCTATATCAGGCATTCCTCTCCCTCATTTTACCTGTAGGACCTGACATGAGAGGCATGCTCTGAGTATTTCTAACCCCAGACAAAAAAAGAGGAAGGGGCGGTGGTACTTCCTTCTCACTAAATAGGCAAGTGGCTAAAACTCTAACCTGGAATTTGAGAGACTGTCATTCCATCCCCAGTTCTAGAAAATGTGAGATTATTTTATATGAAGTGGAGTTGTTTCAACAGGAGGTACCAGTTAGGGCTGTCTCTTGAGAGATGGAAGAGGTGTGTTTACAACCCGTCAGGTGGGGGGGAGACTTACATTAAGCCACCAACAGCACGGATGGGCACAGTAAGCAGAGAGCCACTGGATAGAAGGATGATATCACGACCTCTTTCCTTCCTTCGAAAAAAGAAAAATATTGACCCCTCCTTTCTTTTTGAGAGAAGGTTTTAGTTATCTTATGCCAGGAGAGGGTTCCTAAGTCTGAATCATAAGTGAATTCCTAGTGAGGCTGGGAGTTAGACACTTAGCTATCCCTCTCCTCAGTGTGTCCTACCATATAGCTTATGTAAATCCTCACTCAGAATCAGGGACCTTACTCTCTCCTTGTTTATAGCTGAGCACCTGGGCACCTACTTGGTGCTGTGAATTCATGAGCGAGGACAGCAACTAAAAGCTAGACCCAGGTCCCTCTTATGAATCTAGCCCTTGGTCTCAACTCCCTGGGGTTACTGTAGAAACAGGGCAATGCAGGCTCAAGGGCAGAATCCACAGTGGAAAAGTCAGGAAAGAGCAAGAAGAAACTCAGTAGTATCTTCCTTTAACAGTTGCATGGTTCCCAACTATCAAGCTGCTCTGTGCACTTGTATGCCCCAAGGCCAGTTAGATGCCTATAGCATATCTAATACATGGGAATATGGAACAAGATGTCTGTTACCCCATTATGACAGAGGACCAAGATTTGGCATGTGATGGCAATCTCAATGCTCTCTCCCTGTCAGGGTAACTAGTAAAAAGAAGGTTCCCACCCCCCACTCAAGCATTATAAAATCAGTGATCAATCAAAAGGCTGAGATCTCGGTAATAGCACCGCTGATGACAAACTTGTCTCATTTAATTTCAAATTTTACTCTGCACCCTCTAATAAAAATTTCACATGAGCTAAAATTATATTTTATGGTGACAGTAAATCTCCATGCGTTCAACCCACAATCAGTAAAAACATCAAAAGCCTTTTTCTATCACTCTGATATGATGTAGCAAGACACTAGGCTTTCAGTGAAATCAGTATATAATAATAATAATTAATAATTAATAATGTCTTACATTTTGTAGTATATCATTTAATCACAAAGGACACCAAAGCGTTTTGCGAACAGAAATCCTGAGTGCCAGATGCAACTGTTTCACTTGTTCTCAGGGTTTAATGAACTGGTTCATTTTTGGATAGTAATGAGCGCAACTCTGACTTGTTGGAGTTGGCTTCAAAGGGATAATACAAGGGAAAAGTAAGGTCCCTGATTCTGAGTGAGGATGTATATAAGCTGGATAGTAGGAAACACTGATGAAAGGGGCAGGACAATGCATTTAAGCATACACATGCTTAAGTGCTGTCAGAATGAGGGCCTGCATTTGTTGAGTAAATTAGTCATTGTAAGTGATTCTCTTGGCTCTGAGTGAGACTCAGTTTCCACATAACATTTTTTTCATAATTTTTTATAAACTGTTCCTAATCCCTACCCAGTTGGAGGTTTGATTCCCACAAAAACCTGAAGAGTTGCTGGGTTATGCAAAATCTGTAATGCATAGTTCATGTTAGCAAAAATACATTCTAACCCCATCCACATAAATGTCTGTAAACTATTATGCAGTTGATTATACTGAAAGTATTGCCTTAATTTATTTTGATGAGTGTTCAAAAATGTCCCATAAAGAACCCAAGCAAAACAACAATAGTCCTGATGCTAATTTGTCATTGGTCTAAATGCATCTTTGTTGTGATCCCTGCCAAATGCTAGATGCTGGTTATTAAAAATGTAATGGAAACAGCCCTGAGGGGAGATCTCAAATGTTTCCCTTAAACTCTTACAAAGCACATCTGAGCTTTTTAATTTAACTTGCTTTGACTGCTTTGGCTGTCAGCTGGTGTCTGAATGAGCCAGGTGATTTGAGCACAAGCTTTGTCACACAGAAAAAACTACCCATCCTTTAAACTCCTGGAAAAAAAAAAAGAAATTATGGCTACTTTTCTGTCTTAAGCTCCCATGTACACTTCTGGTTTGGTTTCAGTAAGAGCTGTGTGTGATCAGAACCAAGGAGAATAGAGCCCTAAATGAAAGAAACCCTGTATAGACCAGTCTGTCCATGAAATACAAGGAAATGAACATCAGGATCAAGCCAGTAACCCTGATCCTTGTCTTGACAGCCCAGAGTTCTAGCCTTGTTTGTCCTCAACTGGCCAATCAGGTCTGTTTACACAATATGATTGCCAGAATGGTTGTTTTTCATCTCTAGTCATTTCTAAAGAATAATTGGTGGAGGGAGAAAAAAACTGGGGGGGGGGGGGGGTCTGAGCGCACGTGCCCCCACCCCCCACAGGTGGAAAGGTCTGTGGGAGAAGGGGCAGGGGGAGGGAGTCAGGCTAGAACTAGGACTGGGCAGGAATCGGAAGGAAGTGGAGTGGAGCTGGACCCAGGATCAGGATCAGGATGGGTGTCTTCTGCACCCATCCCTTCCCCTGTGCCTGGGGTCATTGCACAGTGCCACCTGCAAATCTGCCACCCCCCAGCTCAGCACTGGCCCCAGATGCCTCCCCACACCAGCCCTGGCCCTGCACAACCCAGGGGAGCCCAGAGCCAGGGCCAAAACGGGACTAGCATCAGCTGCACCACTGGGCTGGAGGGGACAGAGTCCCTGGGACCCCTGTGCCCATCCCACCCTGCCCTGCTCTGAGTCATCCCTGGGAAGAGACCAGCACAACCATGGCCCCAGACCCAGCCTGAAGTGGGAGCCCACCATGCCCCATTCAGATCTGGGGGCACCCCCCCATGCCTTCCAAGGTGCATACAGCAGCAGGAGCTGCACTCCCCAGACAAGCTGATCACGGCTCAGTCCCACACCCAGCCGACTGTGCCTGCCTCTCCCCTAGCTCCAGCCCCGCCCCTTCCTCACCCCTGCTGCAGCCTCTGGAAGCCCTCAGCCCTATTCCTTGTAGCCCTATCACTGCCCCGTGTTTGGGGGGCCTAAGCCCCATTAGCCCCCCCCCCCTCCACTGCCCATGCCTTAACCAACGAATGTTCCTTTTAAACTTTTTTTTACTAAATGGTCTAGCACTTGGATAAGGATACAGTAACTGTGCTACACTCATGTGCTGTATGAGGCATCAGTGGAAGCAAGGACAAGACAGGAAAGGTGTCTTCCTGACAGTGCAGACCAGAGGATCAATAGATAATCCTACCTCCTATCCCATGAACTTAGATATAGTCAAACAGAAAGTCTGTGTTTTACTGGCCTTGCGATCAATCACACCCATCCTAGTACTGATAGTTTTGCAGTTATAGGCTTCTACTGTCTCTACTCTAGGAGCTATCGGCTTAGTAAGGTAAAAGCCTTTCAAAGGTATAGCAGTAACTTATAAGGCAAGGTGCTGTAAAGTTAAGGATTGCTGCTAATGGCTTGTGCTTTGCTGAATACCAGTATTTATCACTGCCCTGTTTGTGGACAGGAAGACCAACACAGGAGAAACAGAAGAGAAATAACTAAATTAGAAAAGACATTTAAAAAAAATAAAATTTCCCATAAAAGTTTTGAACTAAGAGAAAAGCTGTTCCTTTTAGGAACATGTAGATCAACAATATTTTGGGTTCCCCCTGCCCATACTTTTCAATTTTTTCTTCATTTTTTATCTGTTGACCCATTAGCCAGGTAAACAACTTGTCTTTGTTCTGAGTGCTGAGTTAACTTCATCGTTGTCCTGCTGCAGTGAACTCCATGGATCCAAGTATTGGAAAATAAAGCAATACCTCTTGGGATCCAATCTCTATTTGTCCCTGGATTGGTTGTCTCTGAGATAATGCAAAAGGGGAAAGCTCATGTGGCCAGTTGCAGTGCCAGCCCACCCCTCTGTCTAGGGCAGTCCACCCTGTCTATCCTGCCACGACTTGCTGTTCAATAACAGCAAATGAAATAAGCAGGAGGCTGCCCACTTAATGCCGTAATGCCATGGGGTCTACACATGGCTCTGACCTTCCCTTACTGTGTCCCATGCCTCATAGATGGCATCCAAATTATTAGTTGCTCTAGCCAGAAGCCATGCTAAACTCTGCCCCTTGCTGGGCCTCCCACACACTACATATTAGGGCTCTGAGAAGCTTCAGTCACTGATTTGATTCAGTAGTGATTTGGCCCAATTCAGCGGCCAAATCTCTCAATCAGATCAGGAGACCCTTTAATCTCTCCAAATTGAATCAGAACCCTCCAAATCAATTTAGAGAGATTCGATGATTTGGACATAGACACAGCTTTAAATGTTTTTTCTAGATACCTCAAGGTACTGGGCGGCTTGTGAATGCTGAGATGCTGGGGTGGATGGACCATCTCATGGGAGCATGGAGGTGGGAGGGTCCCCACTGTGCTCAGCAGCGGACCTGTAAGTGGACCAGAAGCACTTCCGGTCCACTCCTGGGTCCACTGTGGAGCATGCAGGGGACCCACCCCCCTGCCCTCCAGCTCAGGGACTGGTGCCTCCTGGTTCTGGGGGTGCACCTGGGGTCCCCCTATGGCTGAGCATTGAGCCAGTGAGGCATGGGGCGGGTCCCCTGCATGCTTGGCGGTGGAACCAGAAGTGGACCGGAAGTACTTCTAGTCAACTTCCAGGTTCACCGCTGAGCACGCGGAGGGGGGCACACTCCTATGGGATTCTCCATCTGCCCCCCCCATCGCAACATTCATGAGCCCCACCTGGTACCTCAAGGTATGTAGAAAAGACATTTAAAGCTGTGTCTATGGCCAAATCACTGATTCTCCGAATCAGCACTGAATCTTCAGATTCAGCTCAATCAAATCAGGACAGTGATCCAAATCAACTAATCGAATCACTGTCCCCAGTTTGGGCCGAATCTGAATTGAATACAGCCCATTTCACACACCCCTGCTACATATACACTCTGCCTCCTCTCACAGGGCTTCATTCACTCTGCCCCTCACTGGGCCACTCCCAACCTGCCCTGCTCCTCTTGAATCACCCCTTTGGCCATTAAGCTTGCCTACTTCCACTCCAGGCAATCTTCCCACAGCCCTTTGGGTGCCTCCTGCAGTCCTACAAGGACTGTTATGGGTGACAGTCCTTGCACCTAACACTAGACCTACTTTAGCCACTAGCCCCTCACCAGGCACTAGGCTTTTTCTGCCTCACCTTCTTGGGGCCACTCTCTACCCCTCACTGGGGCTAACTCTGTGCCCCTTTCCTGGGGCTTGGGGTCTTACATCCCCCGTGACTTGGGTGCCTTTTCCTCAGCATGCCTGGCCCCACTGTCTGTTCTAGCCCCCACTATTCAGTGGTTATAAGACACCCCTACCCGCCTTTCGCTGGGGAGGCAGTTGGCCTGGCATTTCTGGGGAGCTGCAGAAGTCATATCCAGGATTTGGAGCCTCCTGCCATACCCATAGCTCCTGCCCTTACCTCCAAGGTGTTCCTGAGCAGGCGCTCAGACAGATGTTGTGCTGCCAGTAGCAGACTGCTATCTCAGCCTTGAGTGCCTGAGCTAAAATGGAGTCTGCTTACCTTTCTCCTCCAATCACATGGCCCTCACTGGGTCATGTGACTGCTTCTCCAGGTGTGGCTTTCACCTGCTGGCTGCCCTGCTGCCATTCAAAGCCTTTAAAGTGATAAGCACCAAAGGTGCTCTATCAGAGACCCTTTTCCAGCTCTCTGTTGACATGGTAATCATATGCCTCAACTTCTTCGTGTTGGGGGTTTCTCCAATCTACCCATGCTTCAGCTGAGTCACAAGGTTAGACTACTGTTTTTGAGCTGGTTATCTAGCAGGCCCAACATACTTGATAGAGCACCTGATAGAGCTTTCCCAGTTCTTCATTTTCCAGAGGCATATATGTTTGGTATATGTTTTCTCCCTTTTAAACCAAACAATGGTGCAGTCATATGATCCATTATTTTAATGGGGTTTGTAAAGCTTATCATAATCAATGATCTCCATCCCCAAAGCAGCTGGTATCAAGAACTGCCTGGAGTATGCTCAAAATCCACTCATTTATTTGGAGTAAGCCATCTTCCATATAGTATATTACCAAGCATGAGCAGGTTTTCATGGTTTGCAAAAGATGTGGGGTGAATTAGATGTACCATGTAACAGATAAGGAAAAACAAATTACTTTTTTGACTATGACCTAGGCTGCAGTGGAAAACTCCCACTGACTTCAAGGAAACCATGGTTTCACTTCAAGTATGCTCTACCTAGGATTTTTGTGCAACTACAATATTTGGAACTTGTGTGTGTGTTCTTAATGAGATCCTCAGTAAATAATTCTTTTATACTTCTTAACTTTAGTCCACAGGTAGTCATGTTGAAATCAAAGTTAGGTACATACTTAAATATTTTGTTCCCCTAGGGCATTATATAAGAAGACCTGCTGCTGTTTCTTGTAAATTGTGCTGGTAGTTTACTGGGGTAAATAGCTGAATAAATTATTTAATAAAAATAGTAAAATTAATAGAATAAATTATTTAGGGACATGTACATGACCACCTCTTTTTACTAAAAGAAATCTTTTATAGATGTTGTTATATTATAGTCCAACATTTCTTTAAACCATACACTTGCTACTTTCATAATTGAACATAACAGAATGAACATTGTGACTGCAAATTATAGCTTGATCAACTATAAAAGAAGTGTAAGAAGTTGCTAGTGCTTTAATATAATTCCCAGATCCTGGTTCTTTTCTTGGGGGAGAGTAGTAGAGGTTTACAGAAACTACTAAAAGCATGTAATGAATATAGATTCCTTATTGGGAAATTTTGTTTTCTGAGATCCACCAGGAATAAGCAAGCAATACAATAAAAAAGATATTTTTTAAGCATGTGTTTATCCTTTCAGCAAATCTATAGGACGCATCTTCTGTAATGTCAGGAGTCAATGAAAATGCTATAAGAAGGAATCATAGGCTAGCAATATAAAGCATTATAGTGGCATCTAACCAGTTTAATTAATAATGAAAATTATAATGGCAGGTTGGTATTTATCAGAAAGAGCTCCTGTTTTCACAGTAAATGTGGACTGTACATGTGCTATACATGTTCTTAACAGAGTGCTGTCTTGTGATTATTGTTCAGTAGGACATTGTTCAATAGGACAATAATGCTTTGGCATCTGCAATGTTGAGATGACGACTCTCAGATATTCAGGAAGCTATTCATAAAAAACCTACATGAATTATGCTGATTCAGTACTTCCACTCTGAGCTGGGCCAGCTGGAGACAGGTGTCTGAGGCAGAAATGTACCTGCTCCTAATTAACAAAGGATTCAGGGAGCCCCGGTTTCTGTGGCTCCTTCACACTCCATGATCTCTGCCGTCCAGCAGGAGTTAGAGGGAAGTAAGAGACATCCATGAGATCCCTATTGCATGCTGTGGATCACTTAAGATCTGAAAATGCAGAAAAAGACCTCAACATTTTCTGTGGGGCAGTATGAATAGGAGAACAGAAAAGCATACCGTTTCATGAAGTGTTCTTTTAAGGAGCCTCAGGAGATTGAGAACAGACAGACATACAGGAGAAGAATAAGTCTGATTTAAGCAGAAGCGGAGGGGAAGGAAAAGCAAAAAAGGATCTGAGGAGGGAGACTTGAAAAGAGTAGAGAGGTAAGCAGATAGCCTTGAAGGTGAAAATGGGGACTTTGACCTTGAGATAGAGGAAGAGAAGCATCCATTAAAGGAAATGATGTGGTCAAGGTTATCATGAAAGAAAGATGCATACAGGGCTGCAAATCATTAGTCACATGCATAGCTCTTATTCATACAAGTAATTAACTTAAGTGAGTCTGCTTCTAGGAGTGGGAGTTTACAAGTTGGTCCCAGAGAGATTATCAGGACCTGGAACCTATTGGCAAACCATCCTCAGAATGATAATGAGTACAGAACAATGCATGGAGCCCTTCATCATGCTGAATATAGTAATGAGCCTTCTGCCTCTATCTGGTCTGTTTCGATCATGCTTTTTTTGTGGCAGAGAGGGATATGGATACACGCACATACATGCCTGCACACATACAGTACTTCATCTCCTTGTGTATTATGCAAAATGGGCTGAAAAAGCAGCAACAGTGACAGCTGCAATGACATCCGAAATGCTAGCTTTCCTCCATTTATGTAAATAAATGAACATAAGGATAACATAATGCTCCTGTCTTCCACAGAAAGCACAGCAACTCTAGCAAGGAGTGAATTCTCATCAACAATAGTGCGGAAAGGTTTACAGATAAAAAAAATTATACATGATTGAAAGGATTCCACATCTGGAGAATGTGAAACATAGCTGAAGCCAGAGTTGGCAAAGTATTTTTGTTTTACACCTAGCCTACAAACAGGTGTTGCATTTGTCCTGGGATGAACCATTTTATCCCAGGACAAAATGTGATCGTTCAGACGTTCATATTTATTATCCTGAAATAAATCATTAAAAAGTTGACAGGATAAGAAGTATTAACAGTTTGTCCCAGGATATTGCAAAGTGCATCTGAATGGTTATTCTGGGATGGTGTAATTGAATAAAAATCACAGAAAAGCAGCCAGGCATTCAGTTGTTTACTACTCCCTGATTAGAAATGTGATGTGTGTACACACTAATCCCAGGACATTTATGTTCTGGGACAAACACAGGCACAACTTATCCAGGGACAAATGCAATGTCTGTTCTTAGCCCTTCGGCTGTTCTTTTCTGGCCTTTTAACTCAGTGCTGTAAATGTTAGAATTCCTCTCTTGCTTCCAAATACAACTTTTCTAGTTGAACAGGGACTCTTTGTAGAGCCAGCTCCTGCAAACACTTTGGAAGCAGAGCATTACAAGGAGTTCCATGCATGAAGTTTAATAAAGCAGGCCTTCATTCTCCTGTTTATTGGAAGAAGTTGAAATCAGAATTGGAGTAAAGGGGTACTCCAAACGTGCGTGGATGTTTGGTTCCCCAGGGACAAGAGCAGCGATGCTGTAACAAGTGGGCATCCCAGGGCCGGTCAGTTGTTGGCCCACCTTCCCTGCCTACCACACCTTGATGATAATGATTAAGAGATGTCAATCAGGCAGGAGGCTGCCCATTTACTTGCCCTGATGCCAAGGGCCTATGCACACAGCTCCAAACCTTCCCTTATACTGTGCCCCATGCCTTGTAGATGGCATCCATGGCCTAACACCCAGCCTACTTGTCTGGCCTAACACCCAGCCACTCAATCACTTGGGCTCCCAGTCCTTCACTGTTCCTCAGGCTCCCGGATTGGTTCCACTCAGGGCTGCCAGCCCCTACCAATTCAGGGCTCCCAGCCCCTACCCAACTTGGGGCTCCCAGCCCCGCTCTCAGCTCAGGACTCCAAGCCCCTACCCTTTGCTGGTGCTCTGAGCCTGGCTCAGGACCATCCTGATCCCATCATGCCCCAAGGTGGGGCCTCATCCCCTGCCTTACATTGGGCTACAGGCCTGAGCTTCACACATAGCTCCCCATAGGCTCAGGGCCCCACCCCACTGGAGCCTCGCTCCCAGCTCCCTTAGTGTGCCTCAGTGCTCACTGTGAGCCTGGGCTGTCTCTGGCCCTTTCACCTGGCCAGAACCCTGCCTCAGCGCGCACAGTGAGCCTAGGCCCTCGCTCTGTTCTTCAGGGTATACTCCCCTAGCCTTTCCCCTCCACGGGGTCACATGCAAGGCAGCAGGGGCTGAGGCTTTCTGGCACCCCATACTTGTCCTTCGCTGTGGAGAGGCCCCAGGTGTTGCATTTCCTGGAGACTGCCCTGCACTGACAGTCCCACCACACCAGCCAGTCTCAGCAGAGTGTAGTTTTAGGTCGTGCCACAGGACCAGGAGCCTCCAGCCATCCTCATAGCTCCTGCCTTTACCTCCAAGGATGTTCCATGAGCAGCAGCTCAGCTGGGTGGTGTACTCCCAGCTGCTAGGAGCAGACTGCTGACTTTACTTTTCAGGACCCTGCTCTTATACTGAACAGCTGGCCCTTTTCCCTATCATGTAATTAAGCCTGATAGGAGAATATAGCCAGCTGCAGGCTGCTTTGCTGTTGCCCATGCCCATAGAAGTAACAGAGCACACCCTGTGCCACTGCTTCTTGTCCCTGGGGAACACCCATGCCATATGCCCTTTGGTGCACAGCAAGTTGCCCCGGGTGATGTAGGGGAGCCTGGGGCCAGCACTATGCTGTGGTCTTGGAGGCCTGGGGGCCTCCCAGAGCAGCAGCCATGGCAGTCCTGCCAGGCAGAGTCTGGCTGGCAGTTGCAGCATGGCTCTGAATGGCCCTGCTCTGCTTTTTAGCAGCACATGCTTCCTGAGCATGAGCTGCTTTGGTGGGTTTTCTGCAATTTTATTCTATCCCTGGATATCCAGGGGTCAAAAAAAGCTGTAGGGAAAAAAAAAACCACAAAGCAGTACACGCTCAGGCAGCATGCATTTGCAGCTCAGAGAATTCTCGACCGAGTAGTATGTGGCACTGCAAAAATGTTTGCAGTGCCACATACCACACGACCGTGCTCATCTGGACACACCCAAAATAATCCAGATTAAAATGATGCTGCTGAAGGGGCTAAATTCTGAAGCATCTTTCAGTTTAACCTATGAAGTACTAAACCATTTGGGACTAAATTAGGTAAGATTGCTTCTTTCCTTGTGCTACACAAGTGCAGTAGAAATGCTATGAATCTTTCAATTGTGTTGCAAATGGGAGGGAACCTGCCAAAACATTTTCCACAGAAGGTCTCTGGTTTTGCAGTTCTTTCCTGAAACATGGTCCCCCAAAGCCTGGATTTGTCAGCCTTCAGAGACTGAGGTTCTGCCACTCCAGGTTTGTGGGAGCAGGTGGGTTAAATTGGTATATGATGAGTGAATTATCCTTGAAGGATTACTTGACCAACTTGTGGTAATGCAGTAATGGCAGCTCAATAGTCAATCTATGATCTTATTTGTGTGTGCTGAATATTATCACTTTAATGTATCAAAGGAGGATAGAAAATAAAGAAAACACCTTTAAAACCCAAATTATAATATACACACAGGCACACATACAGACATGTGTATGATTTGTACCCTGTTCCCCAGAGGCTTATTTTATAATGCATAGCTAAATGTGCCGCTTCAAAATGTATTTATTATGATATTGAATTGCTTTCCATGGCAATTAATTGTGATTTTAGAAGCACGGATTCTGTAATAGTACACGACGGAATGGAGCTGAATATGGAAGCAGCTAGAAAGAAGATAGTCACTTGCTTATAAAATAAGATTTAGTGGGCATGTCTACACTTGCATTTATGCTGACTTAAGTTTATTGCACAGTAAATTACGATGCAGTAAGCAGGAACAGGCTAGCATCTATACTGGGAGGCATTAAAGCTCAGTAATGCTGTGTGTGGACTGACTTGGGACTAAAGTTAGTCCCAAATCAGTCCCCACACACAGTGTTACAGTGTTAGTAAGGCGTCTACATGTGCATTACTGCCCAGTAACTAATCAGGCCTAAATTTGATACCTGCATGATGCATTTATCAAATTTATGCTCATGTCAGCATAAGTTACCATATTTACTGTGCAGTATGGGCAGACACATGTAGACACACACCTGTACTGAGCAATAATTTCAGTTACTGTGCAGTAAATGTACATGTGTAGATGTGCCCGCTGGGGAGAAATAATGGAAAATAGTGCAAAAAATAGCCCAAGTTCTATCCTTTTGTTACTTTTCTCATGACACCTGTAGCTCAGAAGGGGCAAATTAGTTTCCTCAAAAAGGTATTAGATAGTTTGTTAAACAAATAGCCCTTTTGTAGGCTGCTTTCCAGTTTTCCTAATGCTGTTCTAAATGGTTTTAAACTTAGGGGCAAAGTAGAATGTGGGTAATTCTTAAGAATGGCTAAGATCACATTTGATGAAGCTGTTCATTTCAAATTGTAGTAAAAAGTGGTTTAAAAACCGAGGTCATGAAATTTTCTCTCCAACTGCTGGCAAAGTATTTTACAATGAAATATTTTATTTTTGATGCATGGCAACACTCCAGCTGTACTATTTCTGATCTAACAGTGGGAGAGAAGGGCATTTTACAAAAGCTTTCCATTTTTCTATTGAAAATAACTGTTTGAAATAGTCTGATTATACATGTTAAAAATAATCCATGTGGACTTTGGGAACCTTTTTCTCCTGTGGACAATGTACAGCTGTTTAAAGCTGAAGGAGTCCTGTGCAAACGATCAAGAGTAGAGTTTAACCCAGTAGACTGAAATTAGAAAATGACCGTGAACCCACTTATGTATCTTATGGGAGTGTTGGAATGTTTCTGTGCAGTTCACGGTGATTTTATCTGAAATTTCTTTCTGCTTCACCATGCAGTATTTCTAGTATTGACTCCATGCAAGGCACAAAATACTTAAACTGAGAATAATAAAAAGAACCATTGCGGATGCTTTAGAAAACTCCAGGAGAGTTAACAACAGCCCAAATCAGGTTTGAAAAAAATGTTTCCACCCAAATGGCCCCTGCTCCTGTGCATATAACATTCCACTTCATTTGCTAACAATAAAATAACACTTTCAAAATCTGGGTTTATGTAGACCTAATCAAAATGAATGACAAGTAACAATGACAGAACATTAAGGACAATTTTAATGCAAGTTAGGAACAACACAGAAGTAGGGAGAAGAGTAAATATTTTCCCAAAGATAACAATCTGATTAGACTCTGGCTGATTTAGAATGCCTTAAAATTGCTGTGGCCAAAGAGGTGCTATGTCTGACTATATCCTCAGATTAGAAAGACAAATGGAAATGCTATAGGTCTAGTACCTGTTTCCAAAAATGGCATTTGTGTGGGATTTTGCACAGTCTTCCATTGTGTGCCAGACTGCAAAATAAAGACAGTCAGAGACATGGTTTAGGGGCAAATCAGCTACAGTTTTCATTAAATGACTGGTTGAGTCAGATCAATCAGGCCTAAACAAGGCAGGAAGCCCTCGCTGTACGTGAACCAGGTCAGTGTGTTGGTAAGAATGGAGAGCAAACAATGCAAATAAATAAAACCCAGACTGGAATTTTGAGATCTTGCACTAGGGCCATGACTTCATGCCATATAAATTCCTTCTGATTGCGAGCCAGCAGGAAGCAGAGGAATTGGTAAACAGTTATATTGTCCTTCTGCTGATAACAAACTACTGCAAATGAAGTGTGGGTTCCTGTTCTGAAACTAGCAGGTTTTTCAAAAAATGAACAGTTCGGAGTTCCTGCCAAGCACTGCAGCCCAGTTTTTATCCTCTGCAGAGGAGTAGGATAAAAAAAAAAAAAGTCAAGTGGAAGGGGCCTCTGGCACCCCTACTCCCTGAAGAGGGCTTTTTTTTCCTGACCTGGGCTGTTGTGTTTTGAGCTGTCCCAAGAATAAACCAGGAAAAGGGAAACTTGCTCTGCACTTGCAGCATCTAGTGGCCACAAAACTCCTTGCAGGGGATTATTCCAGTTCATGGACTT
The DNA here is from genome assembly GCF_001723895.1 of Crocodylus porosus. Lineage (NCBI taxonomy): Eukaryota > Metazoa > Chordata > Crocodylia > Crocodylidae > Crocodylus > Crocodylus porosus. The sequence goes on from NW_017728916.1 coordinate 24,888,242, forward strand.
AAATAGCTGCTGTGGAGAAGCCTACATGTAGAGGGTATATGAAAGTCATCCTCCTACCCGAATAAAATTTCCCACACAAAACTGGTAAAGTGATTTTCAGATTAGTTAGGGTTAGGTTGTGCAGTTCTTATGTAACACAGCTTCCAACTGGGTATTGAACCAAGGACCAAACCAAGGATTTATGAACCCAGAAAGACAAGCTTCTACAGGTGGAACAAAGCTGTCATGCCTGCTAGCTTGAAGCTGGTAATAGTCATCATAAATCTGTTTTTATGTTCCAGCCACTAGGAGGTAACAAAGGCACACTTACTGGCATGCAGACTGGGGTTTAGTCACTTGAGCAGTCCCATTGATGTGTTTGCATGAGAAAGTGCTCACAACACGAGGGTTCTATGGTTTGCCCTTGATTTTTTTTCAGCAATATCCAGCATTACCCTTTTGCACCATTAGGCCTGGTCAAGGCCTATCAGCAGACTCTCTAAATGCCACAAGCCAAAGATCTGAAAAAACACCCAAGGTTGCCTTTATTGTAGGCTAAGAATGAAATAACTGCATGCAGGACATGCTGATGGCAGAAACTGGCTTTCCAAGTATTTTTCTGGAAAGCAACAATGTGCAAGAGGAAAGTACAGCAGCTTACTTCAAACTAATGATCTAATTACGCTAAAAAAACAGTGTACAGAGATCAGTATTTTGTAAACCTTCTTGGTTGTACACGGCAATGCATACAATCATCTTTCAGTTCATTACATGGAAAGCCAGCAAGGACATCCAAAAATCAAATTATAGATAGCACACTATTGCTCGTTTATCTGTATTCCTGCTAATCATTCTTAGCAGAAATGTACATCTGACTAAAAGACTGACAGTCTGCTTTGTAGCTTTCATGAATTTCATCTGTATCAGGTGTGGCTTTAAAAATGCTGAGGATTGGTTTAATTTTTCTCATGTTGAAGTTGACAGGATTTTTTTGAATAGGAAGTCAATTAGGAATTCATTTTTTTCAATAGGAAGAGTTAGACCAATATTGAAAGCTTTAGAAAATTGTGCCTGTCGTTTTACAGCAGCTTAAAAAGGATAAACTGTCATGTTCTGTAACAATTTCTTATTATAGGGCTTTTAGTCAATTCTTGCAAAGGAAATAATAGTACAACTGTATATTAGTGTAACTGACAACAGAAAACATTTAAGGCATGTTCAGATAAAGCAGGGTTAAGTAGGATTAAGAAACCCAACCTGTTTTGCACTCCCTCTTTCATGTCACTGGGAATCGCCACTTGTCTTTGACTGAAACATGATGCAGGATACTATGAGCCACATTTCCAGAGGTTTTAACTGCATGGATCTTTTTTGAACCCTTCAGATTAGACTTTTCAGGAACTAGTTGTTTAGGTTCTAGGCCAGGATATTTTTAAATAAATCACTGTGCTTTGTACAACTGCACAGAAACTAAAACATTAAGATAATGGAGATCAAAATAGGAAAAAAAAATCAACACCCTTTTGCCAAATACTGCTGGACTTTCTCCAAAGCACTCCCAACATCCCCCAGAATGACACAGCCATTCTTTTGCTGGAAAAAAGTCTGTGATTTCTGGTAAGCCATGCACCAAAAAATTGAGAAAGATATAAGTTAAAACAAGGCTGAAATAAATACCAGAGCTAAGGTTGCTCTTTCCCAGTCTAGCAAGTGGTGTTAGCTGGAGTGCCTTTGTGATCTGAGCTGCCATGATATCATACCAGAAGAGATGAGACCTCTGACAGCAACTGTGCTGTCATTCTATGAAACCCAGGAAGACAACTTTCAAAAATCTGGGAAGGGAATATTAGACCCATCAGAAAAACATGGAAGACAGGAAAGTAACCACCTAAACTAAGTTAAACCAGGAGCATGTCACAGTACAACTCTATTTCATGCATTTATGTGGAAGGGGTAAGGAAGTACTGTTTATTGTTGCCCTGGATTTGTTATAGGATATGACCAAGGGAAATTGCCTCACATTTTAGAATTTAAAAAAATATTTTAGTAGGAGTCCAGCATATGTTGTAGACTGCTCAGAAATTGGACAGAGTTTTTGTGAGAGGCCAATATAAACGCAGAGACCTAATCCTACACACCTTACAGAAAAACTCATGAATTCTCTCACAGCTTCCAGTGGGATTTTAATTAAGTAAAAATTTAGGACATGAATAAAGGGAATAAATAAAATAAATACAAGATTAAAGAAAAATAAGGTTAAATTTAAAAAGTAAAGTATGTGCTTTTCTTTTCTCAAGAATGCATATTGTATGTTGTAATGTCCAATGAAGTCATGAGGAATTAAATAAGGATTGCTTCTCTGTCAGCACAGATTTAAGTGTCTTGGATAAATATGTAGTAAGGCATATGTAAATAGGTATTCACAGTAGGTATGGTCTCAATCCAAACATATCTGAAGTCAAATACATTACCCATTTAAGTATGTATTTTGATACATGTATCATTTACCCAATAGACAATCACATCTGGAATAGACTGTCGCCGGAGGTGGTTCAAGCAACTACTTTGAACACCTTCAAGAGAAATTTGGACGTTTATCTTGCTGGGATCCTATAACCCCAGCTGACTTCCTGCCCCTGGGGCAGGGGGCTGGACTCAATGATCTTCCGAGGTCCCTTCCAGCCCTAATGGCTATGAAATCTATTAAATCTGTATTAGATAAATATTTATTTAGATACTTAAAATATGAATTGTTGACCTAAGATGTTTTGCATGAATAGTATAAGGGTTGTTATAATTTATCATAGTTATCATACTTTAAGACCAACTCATTTTGCATGTGGAATTCCTTTAAATAACTATTAATTTTGACTGTGGATCAATGGCAAAATTCAATTTATGGTTTACTGATTTAACTAGCCATACTATCCTCTTTAATTGTTCGTGCTACTATAACATGCCAATCTGCCAGTCATGCATCTACAGCATGTGGTCATCATGTTAAGAACAGCATTTTAACAAATAACAAATATATTTGAAGTAAACCAGGCATCTGGAATAACAAGAAGGTTATTTTAATGATTTTTCCCCAAGTACCCAAAGGCACTAGTCAACACTGTGGACTAATGACCTACAAATTTGTCTGGTTAATACAAAGTATTAGCATTACAATATTCTTCAACAACTTCAGATGGCACATTAAGTAAAATACTTCCTTATCATAACAGATGTATTCCTGAATATTCATAATTTTTAACAGAAAAACACACCAAACGGGAGAGGATAGGTAGGATTTCTTGCAATACTGAACTGCCTAAACTTCTTTTGCTGTCCTTCCAAAAATATTTCTAATTACAAACATAATTTCCAATTCATCACTTTGCTATGCCAGTTTCATGTTGGTATGACTCCACTGACATCAGTAGAGCTGCAAAGGTATAAAACTGGAGTAACTCTATGGTAAACCAGATCTATCAGTTTTACTTTTTATACATTTGTAGGATCAGTGTAACACAATAGACAATATAACATCATGACAGAGGACAGTTTCACACCTTGGTTATCCATTGCAAAAACCTCGTAATGTATTGAGTATAAAGCTCACAAATTACAATTGAAACAAAATACCAGAAAGAATATGCTTCAAATGGACCTTTTACAATATAACACAAAATTCAAATGACATTTTTAAGAAAGCACTTGAAACTTTTACACTTACATCCTGACAACATTAGATTACTTTAAACTGTAAACTTTGAGAAGTTTTGAATATGATTAAATAAAATCAGCATTACATTTCCCAGTTGTTATAATTATTAAACAGATTGTAACAACAAGTTAATAATGTAAACATGAAGCTCAAGATACTGGTACCGAAAAAAGTCTCAGAATTAATTCTTTGTAGAGATTTATATTTGCACATAGTAAAATAGATAAGGACTGGAGAAGAGGTTACAGTATCGTATCTTACATGTTGATGTCAATGTTTTTCAAGCAGCAGTATACATATATGTATATATCACATCCCTGTCTCTAATATTAATTTACAGAATCAGTACTGTCTTTAAAAATCTCCAGGTTTGATACTGCTGCTAATTATTTATATGATCTATTCAATGAAACATTTTAAAAGTTGTATTTTTAATTGTTTGTGTATGTATATATAATGTGTGTGTATGTGTGTGTGTATCAAATCATTACCCCCCAATAGCCTTCAAAATTGAATGACTACCTCTACCTAAGAAATACAAGACCTTTTTAATAAATTAAAAGGGTTTATTTATACCTGAGACATTTTTGCATATTGATGTCTTTTATATATTTACCTGTAGGTACTATAAATATGTCCTTTATGTTCCCTTACAATCAAATCCAAAGCCCACTTAAGCCAACTAGATTCATTCCAGTAACTTCAGTGACTTCTGGATCCATCCCTCATTGTCTAACCTGGATTTAAACAGAGATGTGTCAAGTACTTTAAAAAAATCCAGAAAAGAAAAGAAAATCTGAGCAGTTGCTGTATGATAGCACGAGTTAGTTTATACATACCTGCAGCTATTTCACCATTAGCTGTACTTTTTAACAAGGACTTCTTCACTAGCCAAATAGCCATGATAGTCCTACTACAGAAATGTTGCATTATGATACTACTACTTGTTAGTATAAACTGATAACATTCTTAAATGTTTCTCCAGTTACTGATGTGTTGGATGTGAAGGGGATGTAAGAAAACCCTCCATCTTTACGGATCTGCGTTTTGATTCTTTAGGTCATCAAATTTCTCTACAAAATTCCCATCACAGCTAAGGAAGCTTTACATTTTTTTTTTGGTTTCAATTAGTATAAAATCACCATATCAGTACCCCCAAACCTGTATCATTTATAACTGTGGGATAGGGATTTTCAGAAGAACCCTGCTCCCACTGACATTCCATGAGATTTGCCCAACTGTCCAGCTAAGGCTCCTTTGAAAATTAGTTGTGCATAACTTTAATAAATAGTCTCATGGAAGTCAATGAGATTGCAGATGGGCTGAAAATTAAGTACAAGCATAAGTACCAGAAGAGTCATAGTATAAATGGCATTATGGAACAGTATACAGCACTATTCCTTTTGGTGAAAAGCAGATGAAAATCACAAGTTCTATTGTTAGAAATTTACTGCGCTGTGTATGTGGACCACTATTTTACTAGTGGAATTTTTTTGGAAGTGCTTCAGTTCCATACAGCAATACAGTAACATAGAAATTAAAATTGCCTATTTTATTAAATACAATTGACGCAAGTGGTAAGATCATAATCATTGAAAATTGAACTAAATGTGCCCTGAGACATGCAATTGGACATATTTGATAAATCAATAAAAAAAGATAATGTATTCATGAAAGACATTGCACTGTTCATTTGCCTCCAAGTGGATTATTGCACCCTTATTCCTCTTACAATCATTTCATGTACATCATTCCATAGTATGGAGTAGTTTTATATTGCACTACATTATACTGAAAGGAATTTACTCAACAGGGAAAAGTCAACAAAACAGTCTTACAAACAGTTTTTTAATCTACTGGCGAGATCATATGTGGGCCTCAGTAAAGTTACTTTCATTGGCAAGCAGATAATTACAGACCATAGTTCTTAGAAATATAAATTTGGAAATGTATGATTTAATGTACCAATACATACATTAACTCAAACCTTTTTTTTTCAAACTGCACATATTTCTAAAACTGGAGAGTTGTTTTTATTCAAATAAAATGTAGTCAATACTTTGGTCTGCATAACATGATGTAAAATGATGCATCACTTTATCATTAGCTCTAAGGATAAGCAAGTGACATACGAAGCGTCAGAACTAACAATACCTCTTGCTGCATTTTTCAACTGGCTTACAGCTTATATTTTGAAACAGAATCTACTCTAATTATGTTTTTTATTAGGGAGCTTTTCCAATATCTGCTCCTTGCATTGTAGTCAATTGCTGAACTTGGCTTGTTTCAATGGGAGTAGGATTGTGATGCTGACACATTGAAGTGAATGGTACATTTCCATTGACTTCAGTGCTGCAGGATTGGACCACTTTTTAAGAGAAGAGGATATTTTGTAAGCCAGAGGTGGAGTTCCAACCACAATATTTCATGTACCCTTGTTTCTATTTCAGGAGCTATCTAGCATGACATATTCTAAAATACATTACACTTTTCATGGAACAACTGGCACAGGGAGGCACTTAAGTGACATGTTTGAAACTTATCTTTGGTAAACACACTCAAAAAATGAGATCATGAGAGAGATTTTGATTTGCTACTATTGTATGTGCACAGACGTCTAAGCATATACAGGACACTTCTAGTATAAAATAGTATATCAAATGCCCCTGCTAAGAACATGGTTTTAAAATCACTTAAAAATCACACAGTCCCTTTTTTTTCCTGATTACCATTTGGTATTCGTTTACCTTACTTTATTTCTGGTCACTATTAAATATCTACGGAAAGAAAACTTCCACGTGCAGAATAGTCACCTTCTCCCTCATGATTTTGGCTTACTTTTCATGACTAATTGAGCAGAATGACTAAATCACCTGCTTAAGCAACTTCTATTGTCTGGAATTCAAACCAAGAAGCCAGCCTTGCATTCCTTGGCTACCCGTATCTCTCAATGAAATCAGGGGGAATTTGGGGTGGACCCATACTGTAGAATTGGGCTATGGTGTTAATTAATCTTGTTAGGTGTTGAACAGCACACAGGTGAGGAAATTATCCTCAAGTACTAATGTCTTTAATGGGAGTTGAGAGTTGTTTGGCATCTTGCTGGCTTGCACCCAAAAAGCAGAATTTAACCTATTGGGGTATTTAACAAAGTCAGTTGACCAGTGCAAATTTCAAAATGCACTGCGACTCCAACTGTATTTGAGTTGGGTACAGCTGACGAATTTGGTCCAGTTTGTTTACTATATCTGTAATGCCAATGTTTTTTAAATCTGTTAACTTCAAAATCAGGTCTTTCTACTGAACAACCTTAAATACCTTTTAGCATATTTTTCCAGTTACACTGTTTAAATTATATGAAAGAATTCTTTAGAACCACTGTCTATAGTACTTTATAAAATTAGAACTGTTTATATCTCTCACTTTTTGGCTCAAAGGAATGTAAAACTCAGTCACAGAGTATTTCTGTTTTAGGAAAATATGAAGAGCATCATGAATTTGTAGAATAGTGGCTAGCAATTTTACATGTACATAACTTATCTGATGCCTTGTGTAACGATGATTTTAAGTACTGACTGATCAAGACTGTTGGCAATCTGCGAGAAAGTCCTAAAACCAAAAGTGATTGTAAAACTTGCTTTAACGAGGCCTTTATTGTGGAAAGTATTGGAAGGGGATGGGTGTGCAGTGAGAGGTTAATGTTTTTCTAAACCATGCCACTTTGCATTTGTATGTGAAATGGGTATGGCTGGTAGATGACAGGTGGCTGTCCATGAGCAATGTAGTAATTACTGAAGTTTCTATCACTGATATATGGAGCAGGCTGATAGTAGCATGTAACATTGGCTGCATTTGGGATGATATTTTGTTCTCCTAGTACTTTTAAAGCCAGAATTGTAATCATGTTCAGAGTTTGTCTTCGTTCATGTCCCATGAGACATACTGTACTCTCATTTACAACTCCACGCAGAGTCATCAGGTAGTCATATTTGCTCTTTTCTTCCCCAATGAAGTGGTTGCGCAGGTATGACTCAATTTTCCTTTGCTGCTCAGCCACATCAGGAAAATCAATGAAGAATCTGGAACACATGTAACGTTCCAAAGATTTGATTTCAGCCTCATCCGCTGGCTTAAAATCACGAACCAGGAGATTGCTGTATTTCAGAAGGCCTCCACCTCTGATTTCCTCAGGGTTCCTCGTGGAAATAAGTTTGTATTTTAAATGGTCCATTGCCTCTCTGAAGTCACCATACATGCTCTCTGCAATAACAGTAGGATGCGAGTCTTCTGTCAATTCACAGTCTGTGTCACTGTAAACATTTAATATGGAATCCAGGATAATTTGAAAAGAGTCCACGCTAAATTCAAACTGTCGTCTGAGCGAGTTTACAAATTTTAGTTCTACATTTTTGCCACTGTTGTTTGACAATGATATAAGGCTCCAGCGATCATGATCAGTGGAGACTTTGACCATCTTCTGCACATATGCATCCTTCATAGTCTGAGCAGTGATTTTTTCTTTATTGACACATTTTGGTAAAAAGTCCAGTAGGCAATTCAGAACAGCCTCCTTAACAACCTGAAATTCATGTTCACTTGGAAGTTCAACACCAAAAATGATATCTAAATCCTTGTAGCTAGTTCCCTTTTGTTTTACAAGGATGTGGCTAGCTGTTGAACCATTCAGGCGGATGTCTCTAACACTGATTTCCTTCTCAATCAGTTGTTCCTTTACAACATGAATAATATCCTTTGGTTTTACTTCTAGTGTTGGAAAATTTCCTCTTCCATGAATAGGTATCACTTCAGTTAGTACTTGATCCAATATTCTAATCTGATCCCAATTGAGGTTACTGAATCTGGAATCTAAGCCCTCAGTCATCGTGAAGTCAGTTGGTTAACTAAGAAAAAGAAAATAGTTAAGAGGAAAATGTTAGGATCTACTCAAACATTAGAAAGCCTGACATTTTCATACAAACTGACAAATACATCATAGCTATAGAAGGCAAATTTAGGTACAATGACAAATTAATGCATTTTACATGGAACTGTAACATGAGCTGGATATCTGACTAAACCACTGTAATTTCTTATCAAGCAATTTTAATTTATTCATGCTTTAATCCTACCAGGCAACAATTTATTATTGTATAGAGAGACAAAAGACATTTAAAGTCAATTTAGTAAGCCATACATGATTCAGTGCAAAACCACTCGAGATTAGCTGTGCAAGCTTCCCAGTTGTTACAGTTAAATTCAATAGTTTTTCAACCTTCAGAATTAAATATTTAAGTTCAGACCTTTCAGTCTTGCAGCCAAATCTCCCATTGTGTTCACTGGGATTTAAATACGTAGAACAGCTGGAGGGTCAGGAAATGATATAAGAACAACAGAAACAAAGCATCATATTGATCTTGATCTTTAACGTTTCTAGTACACCTATCACTTTAGTCTCTGAATGCCATCTAGGTATGCAGAGCATCTAATATTTTTCTTTGTCATTTAAGAGCTGGATACCTAAAAGTCTGTCAAATTGTTTTCATCCCATCTCTGAAGCAAAATCTCTCTCTTCTGCCTAACCTAACAACAAGGTTTAGTCTTCAGGGATTGTGATAAACCTATGTCTGTTTACAATGAAGTTTGGCTCCCATGAAGTAAAAACTAGTCAGAAGTGCCTTGTTTCACTCCCACTACATGCGACTAGAAAATTGATATAAAAGGTATTGGGTAAAATTCTGGCTTTAGCACACCTGCATCTAAACTTCTGCCTTTACCACGTCACATTTAGCAGGCAATTCAGCCATAATGTAGATTAATTGTTTTAATATTATAATCAGAAAAAACTGCAAAGGCCAAAATGTTGGGCTTACAATATTGCTAACTGAACATGTGCAAAACATTATTTTCATGAAGCTTCATAATGGATTTATGTAATTAAATGCTCTAATTTTGTAATTTTAAGTATGTACACTATGAGTGTAATTAAAAACAATTATACAATTAGGTAATTAGGTGTAATTACAGTAATTGCATAAGTCGCTAAGAATTGCATTCAAGAAGTTACACAAAGTGAAAAAAAATCACAATCTAGCATTGGTCTCCATTGTGTAAGGAAAGAAGAACTAACTTAATATTACTTATTACTAATCTTTATTGTTGGTATTGAATGAAAAATGCTGTCCAAATTTCTAAACACTTTTCCCAGAATCTGTTCATGTTCTTTAGTTATGATTCTCTCCTTACCTGCCTAAGCTTCCTCAACTCCTGCATTGCAGGGGATCACCACATACAGGTTTCCTTCACTTTGTGTGGGTTCTGTATGTGTGAATTTGCTCTTATGCAATGACCTTTTTTATATAAAAAATGTATTATATGCGAGGTAAATTCACTGTTATGTGATCGGTGTGGTGAAAGCCCACAGTCAGCTGCTTTGTGCTGTGTATTGTGGGGGTGATGCGCACCCAAATATAGTCTCCTGTGTGGATCTGTGCTCCTCACTTGTAGTCTGCAACACGTGTTTCTGTAGTTGCCATCCCATTATGATAGTGCTCTGTGCTTGTATGTACTGTTGGTGAGTACCAAAATTGTCTTGTAAAAGGGGTAGAAATGACTCCGGATTCAGTACGGTGGACGTCTTGGAACACATTCCTATTTGTTACATTGTAAAGTGGGTTCCCTTTATGTGAATTCAACTTATGTACTGTTTTCCAGGAAGGCATGTACAGCATAAAGCAAGGCAAACCTGTCTTAAGGAGTTTCATTGCTGAATCCTATCATAAAGTTTTCCATCACTCTTCTATAAGTCCCATCACAACAGATACTTTGATTTGTTGACTTTTCAATTAAGTTTGGTGCTTGGTTTCTGTAACTTATAGTGCTGAATGTGAAGCTAAGTTGAAAGGCTGTTTCTTGCTCTGAATGGCTGGGTAATGAAAGCAGTGATTATGAAAATGCAAGGGCCTTCTTTTTCAGCTCAAGAAGGGAAAAAGTCTTTAGTTAAAGTCATCTTGGAGACTAACAGAAATGTTCAGGAGTGAGCATTCCTCTGGATATGAGAGGCTGTTATTTAGACATCTGATAGATACCGTTTTAGACACGTATGGTACTAAAAATTGGGCTTTGTTAATTGAAAGGGGTTTATTTTCCTATATTAGCCTTACGATTTTTCCCCTTCCTTATTTTACATGAGTTCAAGTCTTATTTTTAAAATATACTTTCCTTGGTTTTGTGTATTAGCTTGTAGAAGTTTCAGTGGAACTAAAGATACTCTTATTTTGAAATTCTTCCCTAAATTGTGTATAAAGAGTGAGGGAGGATTTTTCATGTGATTGCACTTGAAATGTGCTGTTACAACACTACAGAAGGATCAGGAGAACAGCCCCTAATATACCTGAATACCTGTGCATAGACAAAATGGGTGTTGTTTTGTGACAGTATTATTTGTTTCTTATCTTCTCTAAAGTAAAATACAAAATTCCCTTGTCACAATGCCTTTCCAGTTAGGATTCCTGTTGTTTTATTAAAAAGGTACATTAAGTTGCTAAAGGCTTAGAATAAAAAGTCTAGTATTCAGTGGCAGACAGGAAGAATTGAAAGATTAATTATGAAAGATTTTGGAAAACAAAAAGTCTGGTCCACTTTTGGGTCTGCTGGGGAGCATGCGGGGGGTGAGGGGGGCCCTCGTATTCCCCAGCTGGGTCCCCCTGTGGCCAATCATGAAGCCAGGGCAATGCAGGAAGGCCTCCTACATGCTCCCCAGCAGACCCAGAAGTGGGCCAGAAGTACTTCTGGTCCACTTCCGGGTTCACCACTGAGCACATGGAGGGCACCCCCAAGCTCCTGTGGGATGCTCCATCTGCCCCACCATAGCAGTGTTCACATGCATGTGGAGAACCCTCCACACTCCCGTGGGATGCTCCATGTGCCCCAGCATCACAGCCATCATGAGCCCCGCCTGCTTACTCAAAGTATGTAGAAAAAACTTTTAAAGCTGTGTCTATGTCTGAATTGCTGATTATCTGAATCAGCATCAAATCTTCAGATTTGAATTCAGCGGACTCGAATCAGGGACAGTGATCCAAATCAACTAATCAAATCACTGTCCCTGAATTGGACCAATTCAAATCGAATTGGCCTGCTTCACACGCCCCTATTGCCCCTCACTCCTGACCCACAGCCCCCCAGACTTGCTGGTGCCTCACTCTTGACCCACAGATCCCCCCACCCCTGCTGATGCCCCTCACTCCCCATCCACAGCATCCCAACAACCTAACCCTGCCACAGGGGGATCCCAGCTGCCAGATATACAGGGCCAGGGACCTGTGTCTGTAGCCCCCTGCTTCCTGCAGCATCACTTGACCCCAGCTGCTGCCCGTGAGAGGTGGTGGAACCTGCCTCAGTGGAGCAGAGCCTAACTCCCCCTCCCCCACAGGCAGCACAGCCAGAGCATAGCCCATTGGGGGGCAGGTGTGGGTGACCCACTGTAGCTGCAGGTTCCTCCCCATTGACCTCCCACCAGGACTTTTTCAGCCCAGCAGTCAAGACCCAGTGCTTCAGGGCACAGTGGGGCAAAGTGGAACAATGAAACTCAGTGAGCTGCGAGCAAAACACTGCCATGGCGAAGTGCACTCTGCCTGCCCAGCAGCAGCAGAAGTGCCAATGTGGAGTTGTGCCCCTTGCTGCTGCTGGGTAGGCAGAGGGAGCCTCATCATGGTGACTTGGGGCTCATGGCGATGGCACCAAACTTCCCCACCCGGCCCTGCTCTGCCCTTCCATGCCAGGTTCCACTTGCTCAGTTGCAGAGGCCCCAGGGGGAGGGCAACAGAGCTGGGAGCCTGAGCCCACAGCAGGCAGCCTGCCTCTGCCCTGCACATAAATCTGGAGGGATGTGTCCCTCATTCCCCCCCAGAAGTGTGCACAGAGATAAGAAGCCAACTCCCCTCCCCCCCAGATGAGCCACACGCAGCCCCATCCCATCCCTGCCCAGGCCCTGCAGCTGCACATTCCTGCCCTAGGCCCCAAGTCCCACATACAAACAGGCTGGGCAGCAGCCCCAGCCCTGACCAACTCCCTCCATCACTATGAGGGCCTCAATCCCCTTCTCCCCTGACTTACCCGCAGGGAGCTCTGGGAGCTGCTCTCCAGGCTGCCTGGTGGCCATGTACCTGTGTGAGCAAGCATATGCACATGGTGCCCCCTGCCTGATTGCCCTTCTCCTTCTCCTGCTCCCCCCAGCCCCTTGCAGGCTGGAACTCTGCCAGCCTGCAAAAGGAAACCCACCATTTCCAACAGCTTCTTCTCCTTTAAAAAAGAAAATCTGGGGTTTTCTCCTTAAAATGAGAAAATCCATGTTTTTCTCCTTAAAATGAGAAAATCTGCATTTTACCACATTTTTCCATTACAAACAGAAAACCCAGATCCCTGAAAAGCTGAAGAAAAGTGGATGCTTTATTAACAGTGGGTTGGCTTCACACGTGCAATGGAGGATATAGGTCAGTGCGTTTTAAGTCATCTAATTATCAGGAGTCAATTCCATTGAAATTCAATATACCTCTATATTTGGAAATGACTATGCTTTAACAGAAGATGAATTTCCCAAAGTGTTTTATGTACAATTCAGTAGGATTCTGGCAAAGATTCAGTGTACTGGCTAATTGAAACTAGTGATGAGTTATCCCAGGCTAGAGACAGACATTCAAAAAGCCTGAGCCTGAATTGATAAATCTTTGCAGATTAGTCTAACCTGCAAAGCTTGAACCAATTTGGAGGTAGACAGACATTCTCTTTTCATTCCAGATATGCAGGCACATGCCTGCAGTGGCTCAGGCTAGAAGCTGGTGGGCACTAGAGCAGCCCTCCCTTCGCTTCTGCAGGCTGTGCTGACGGGGTGTGGCCAGACCCCTCAGGATGCTCTTATTACCCCAACCCTACCCCACCCTAAACAGCCCAGCAGAGAATATTAATAATGCCTAATTCAGTGTTTATCAACCCATTAAGAAAACAAAGTCTCTCTCCATTAACTAATGGAACTCTTCTTAAACAGCTTTTCCAAGGAAGAACATTAAGTTACCATTAGTTCCAAAAAGCCTGTCTGCCCCATAGCACAGACCATAGTCAGCGTGTGGTCTGCTAGCTAATGCTGAGGTGTCTGCATTAAAGCAGAATGGAGGGAAGAATAATCCCTGCTTAGGAGAGAGAAGCCAGGCAGATGCTCTGTACCTGCAAGCCCTTCCAGAGCTTCAGCCAGGGAGCAGAGGGGAGGGGCCAGCCCTGCTGTCGAGCAGAGAGCCCCTCCCAGAACACAGAGCATGCTGGGAGAGTCTGATTTATCTTAAAGCACCAAGGGGTCTGGGACAGACATTGCATAAACCAGTTTGACCCAGATCAGTTAAGTCTGATACTACATTCAACCAAGTTTATCTCAAACTGGTTTCAGCCATTTTCAAAGTGTTTTATGTGCATTAAACATCTGTCCAGTTACAGGCTTAAATCAGTTTCTGATCACTTACACTGGTTTATGTGTAATGTCTGTCCCCCTAACCCCAGTGACCGGTTAACCAGGTTTTGCTGTACTCTGCATACTCATCAGCTTTGTAAACTGCAACCACCACTGGTCCTCTAAGCAGAAATAGCAAATATCCAAGGATTTCTGTTCACAGTTCTAGTGTGCAAGAAAGAAGTTTAAGCAGTGTAGGGGCAAAGGGCACCTGAATTAAGAAAATATTCTGACCAGTTAGAAAGATCTTGGTTTTCAAGATGTTTCCCATTAAGCTAAGGTTTAATGCATACAGTTCAGCGATTATTTATTTACTCTGTTAACCTGAGCTAATGCTTGATTTGCCATGAGTTTTCAGTACAGTTACCATCTAGTTACCTTGAAATAACAAATTGTAACTCTGGCCCATATGTTCTTTTGTGAGAAAAGACTGCCTGCAATGTGTGCAAATAAATCTAAGCAGAAAGCAAATGGTTTGGACTCTCCTAGCGCATGTCATCCCTCAGGACAGAACAAGTAAGTATTCAAAGAAAAGCAGGGTCATGGTGAGAGAAAACATGTTATGTCTTTTCCCCCAGCTAAACCAAAGCCATGGAGAAAAAGCAGCATTGTCACAAACTAACCACACATCAGTTTTCAGAACTGGGAAATATGCAAGCAGCCATAATATTCCATCATGCACAGTTGTGGATTTGAGAAAGAAACCCAAAAGTATAAAATATTAGCATAATTTTTAGCCTCTATCAAAACAGATGAACTGGTAGCTTTTAGAGGGGTAGGATGCAGAGGAGTTAATAATTAAGCAGCTGGCTTTATATGTGCAGTACTGCACATAATTCATCATAGAGCCCATTCTTTTTGCCCTCTATATCTTTCCACTAAGTTTCAGAATATACCATGTTTCAGATGCTTGTGGAGCCATCACATGGGCAACCACTTTTCAGGCCCATATATTGTAGGATATTATACCAAGCAATCTCCTTCATGTAACACATGAAGTTTTGCTATTTATCTTTTTTCCATATCAATACAGGCAATGCACAAAACAGAATACTCCATGTCAATAACAAGGCTCTCACAATACTTCATTTTGCAAAATAACATCCACGGCTCTAAAAGATTGTTATAAATGTTAAAAAATAGAGTGAAATGCACAATATTTGATCTACTTTTGACTGTTGCCATTTGTATTAATTTACTACATTTTGCAAAGAAAAATGCTTTTACTATTGAATGGATACTACAGCTCACTAATTCCTAAATTATATTTCCAGGGAGAATAAAAAAATATAGACTTACCGTGGTAGGACTGTTGCCAAGCATGTATTTCAGTAGAGTTAACAAGATGACTCACTGGTTCTTTTGGTAAGAATATGAATTGTCATCTTGTCACTGATACAAACATGCACCTCCCAGAGAAAGCTGCAGGAAAAAACCAAACAATTACATTCTTTTTTGAGATAAATGTTAACTACCAGTCACCTGCTGTACATAATAAATCATACATTATGGCTTGGCACTGCTGCAGTCATGACAATAGCCTTTTTAGTCATGAATGATAAGGTGAGAGCTATGAATGGGAAGACAGCAGTACTTAAAAACAATCTTGGCTTCAAGTCATAGTCTTCTGCCAATGTACTTGGAAGATGTTAATGTCTTGCTATATCTTTAAGGGCTTAAAGAATTTTTAATACTTTTAGATAAGTAAATTAACAAGAATGTAGTAGAATTGTGCAAGAGAAAAATTAGAATAAGAACCCAGCAAAAATTAAATATTAAATTTACATAAATGCAAAGATGGTCTTGCACTTTCCAAAACCTTCTTGCTTTAGCAAATTAGGCAATTCTCGAAGTAATTTATGAGAATTATAAATTATGCTAAGAGTGTATAAATTGAATGGGTCTTTGACTATCTATGCATAAATTATAGGGATTTTTTTTTATTAATATTACACACATATGTTGTCACAACAATCTTCATTTCTATGCCATATTCAGTTCAAGGCCTGCTGACAATCAGAAAAGCTATTTTCATCTTCCCTCTAGCATTAAACTACCCCTGCCCCAATGTGTGGCAATTCTAAAAGCAAGGACCCTTAAAGCATCACAAGCAGGGGCCCATATTTATTCATAACCGCAGAATTTACTCTTTGCTGCAGAACTGCATTCCACAGTCTCTTTCTTTATGTTTCAACTATTTATGTTTCTGGTCTTTGTGGTTGCAGGTATAAGCTTGAAAATCAGTGTCTGATATCTACATACAGTGAGTCTGCAGAGTTCCTAAAACAGCTCTGTGAGGTGTGAACTGTTTTATTCATTTCCATTAGGGCCTTGTGACTTTTTCCAAAATGCCACAGGATTCACATTTTTGTAGCAAAATACTCCATTTTTCTACAGCCAGGAGCCTGCTATTGTATTTGCTGTCTCTGCCCTGCCAGGACCTGTCTGCAGCTGTCTTTTGCTTAGCTCTTCACAATGAACAGCTAATTGGATTACAGCGCATGCTCCCTGCATTGTTCTGTGGAACCAAGCAGCAGGGGTTCAGGAGCCAGTGTTGAAGTCCATTTTGCAACCAGAGAATGGAGGAAGAGTGTTTAGGCTGGGAGTGGCTGAGGCCTGGGGAACCTTCTAGGTGAGATGCAGCTCGAAAGGGTTCTGTGGATGCTTTGGCAGGAAAAAGAGGTTCTGGAGCTCCAAAGTTTGAAAATGATGTCAAATCATTTGGAGAGCATAGAAAGTAAAATAAAATAAAAATGTTTAAGTAATTAGTCTTAAACCAAAAAATCATAAGTTTTACATTGTGTGGGGGGGTTTTTAACAGTGTAGCCGTGTATGTTTGTGAGGATGGGGGATGATGGATATTAAGTATCTCATGGTGATGGAATAAATTAACATGGCAACATTAATGATTTGTCCTTGTAACATTTAGGGAATTCGTATTTTTTCTAGGAAAAAATACCTATTAGGATGTAGCATGCTCATAAAACAGCATTTGAGACTGATTAAATGCTTCAGCTGCTCTTTGGACATTAATCTCAGTGGTTGTGTTTTGTTGATTCAGAATTTACAGAGAAAGATAGTTTTAAATAAAACATGAATTTAAAACCTCTTATGGTTTATATTTTTATTTCTTAAGAGAATATTTTGGCTGTTACTATTTGGGAATAGAAATATATGTCTATTAGAGCAAATTCCAGTCATATATTGGTGCTGTTACATATAATGACTGATAGTGGGGGACAGACCTTTTTGGCAGACATACCGCAAATTAGCCTGCAGCCTCCCCAAGGCCCATTCCAATCACCTTCCCCTACCCAATCTACTACTCTGCTTTCTGCTCCCCGCCCTGCACTCCCTGTCTGATCTACTGCTCTGCTTTCTGCTTCCTGTCCTATCTGCTGCTATGTTGCCTGTCCCCTCCCTGATTTGCTGTGTGCCACACACCAAGGCTGATCATGCCACTTGTGGCATTCATAAAGATGGTTGGCTACCCCTGCTCTGGGACATGGGTTGTATTAGTAATGCTCTACCTATGACTCACACAGATTTTCAAAAGCAGCTGCTGTTTTGAGATATCTCCATTTCTGGTTGTCTGATTTGAGACATTTTGGGGCTGATATTCAGAACTGCTGTGCACTAGCAGCAGTTGGACACTTCAGAACTTCAGGCCCAAAACTTGCAGCATCTCAAAATCAGTGACCCCTTCTGAAAATGCTGCATTTTACCTTTCTATCCCTGTTTCTAAATGAAATCTATTATTATTTATCACTGTATTTACTTATTTTAATGGAAGGTCAAACTTACCCTTTTATCTAAGCCTCCATGACTCAACTTTAAAATCAAACATGAAAAATCCCCATCATTATGGCTGAACTGCAGAAAGAACAGGCAAGCTAAAGACTGAAACAATCCTCTTTTTCTATCTTTTATTATCCTCATACTTATCTCTGTTTTTTGGGTTCATGCAGAAAAAAGAGGAGCTTCATAGTGTACTCTGAAGGTCATTGAATGTGGGCTATTTCAGATCAAGGATGGAGGGAGTTATAAAGTCAGGGGGCACCTACTGAGAACACCCTGCCAGCTGCTCATTTATTCCAGCTTGAGTGTCTATGCTGATCACAAACTTTGGCAGGATGGCTCAAAGAGACAAACAGCCACCCACATAGTTTGGTATTATGCAGTGAAAGTACCATGGCTTGAACTGGCTTGCAGTTATAGTTCCATTTTTTGAGATTATATTACATCACATAAGGTGAACTGAATTGGATGGATTTTGTGCTTGCATAACTGAACTCTGATGAATACCTGTGTGCTGTAGGAGGTTGTATCTCATGATTCAGTAAGTAGTAGTCTTTTTCCTGAATAAGGAGTGAACTAATAAGTCAGATTCTGTTAGGATGTATGCTTCCTTTGGAAGCTTCTCCTTTGGCTGGGATCTAAAGTTAAGGATACACCTGCTTGCTATCCCTAAAAATTTCTTGATGTTATTTGTAACAGTGGTGTTTTTTAAATGGGTAGCTCTGGCTAACTCCCAGTTTAGGAAATGTTGTACTGTACTCTATTTAATTTTTAGTGGTGTGAAAGCTAGCCTTATTGAACATGTTTGTGGGTTAACTGGGCTAAGCATTCAGTATGTGTAAGTAGGTGCCTGGTGCTTTGAGTTGGGGGTATTAAAGGCAGCCAAAAGCTACTGTCTCATGTGCCACTGGCTACAGAAGCTGGTGCACTTTTAACAACATTAGCCTATTGGGCCACTTTGTCTGAAGTAAGCTCTGAGCTTTTATGTCAAAGACTTGCATAATTGATTACATACAACTGAGATGTTTGTTCATGAATGACTTTTCCTTCAATCTGTAATAATATTAAGCTACTATTAAGTAGTGATTTTTTAAAAATTCAAAGTTAAAATCAGTATTCCAATGACTGAAAAATATACTAATGAACTTTCATTTTTGGGATATATTTATTTTATTTTATAAAATAAATGTTGGGCTATTTTATTTTATACTTATTTTATGAGCTACATGGGGAAATGTATGAAATATTTACTAATTTAAGTACCAGCTTAGTAAGAGTCTTAATTTTCTTCAGGAAGACTTAGGGTTCCTCTAGAGCAGGGGTGGCCAACCTGCCACAAGTGGCACGGGTAGCCCTTGTGTGTGACAGACCAAGTAGGGGGCAGGCAGCACAGCTATGGACAGTGCAGGAAGCAATGGAGTAGGTCAGGGCACAAAGCAGAGCATCAGATTGATCCAGGATCACATGGCAGAAGGCAGAGCAGCAGAGGAAGGAGACTGGAGCGGTACTCAGACGATTGGAAACTTATTTGTGGTGCACTTGCCAAAAAAGGTTAGTCCCCATTGATCTAGAGCACTTCCGCAAACATAGTTTTTATGTAATTAAAGAGATTTCCTTCAGAATTTGACCAAATATGTTTTGGATCCTGTGATAAAGTAAGCTGCTTTATTTCACTTAAGATGTATTAGTAAGAAAGTGACCTCAGTATTGCTATTGTTCATATTGAAAGTAGAATGAAATGTCACTGCCGGTATTGCCACACAGTTGAAAGAAAGTAAAACAATGATGAAGCAAGGCAAAGTGTGAGACCTAGCACAGATGTCTGTATTCATGGCTTTCCCATTGCCATCAATAATGCATGTCAAATGGCATGTGCTTAATGACACTAACTGCTAAGATGGCTTTAGTCAAACTTTCGATCACCCAAAGCTGTGAAAAGAGATTTATCACCATGGCATTTGGATATCAAAAAACTAAATGTTGCCAGACACATAAAGATATAGAAAAAGGGAATTAATGAGAAGATCAGTACACACAGACAAAAACAGTGCCTGATATGGAGCTCTACAGTGTTGCATGGAAAAAAAAGACCATCCGTTTGTTGGTATTTGCTGGAGACCATGGCACTAGCAGCAAATCCTAATGTATCAGTGGAACACAATTATCCTGATATTTAAATATGCAGACATCTTCATTTTACAGTTGTGACTACGTTCTCATGTTATATGCTACAACATTCTAATTTTGTACATCAGTAGCTCATGTGTAAATTGCTGATATCCTGTGCTAGTGCTGGTCCTTGGCCTAGTTTTCTTTGTAGTTATGGACCCACACAGGCTAAAGAAGAGAAGTCAGTTAAGTGCTGAGTATGAACAGTGGGGCAGTATGATCTGTAAAAGGATAGATTTTTATTTTCTGAACCCAAGAAAATAAATTATATACTGGCTTAGACCCATGCCACTTTTTTGATGTCAGAGAGATTGCCTAATTGTAAATTAACAGAATTTCACCATACTTAGACAAATTCCACTCTCACTTTTACTGTGTGGATTTCGATGAAACCAGGTATGTCAGGTTGCACCTGGTGTAATTGCTAAAGTTGTCCATATGTAGTTCCAGATTTTGTAAATGCTCAGTGAGCTTGGTGCTGTACCATTAAAATCCATGCAGGTTATTTTACTGATTTCAGTGGAAGCAATATCCAGCCCCATATGCAGTACTCCCAGTGAAATTAATGAGAGTTCCACACAGACAAGGATGTCTAGACCAAACACTGGAATTGTTTTAGGAGAAAACAGAAACAAAAAAATTATAGTACTAGCATTCATTTGCCACAAGTCCAATCCTGTAATCATGATATAGACTTTGACTCTGCAAAACTCAACAAGAGAGGGGTTTTATTTTCAAGTGAAAGCTACGAAAATAGGTCAGGTCTTTTTTGTTACCATGTGTTATAGAAATATGCCTGAAATTCATGTTCTCTAAAAGTCACATAGCTGCTGAATTGTTTGCCTTCTGTGTACATTACATTTAAAGGGCAAACTTTTAAACACCCTGAAACTGGACTCACAAAGGGACCTAATTGGGCCACCCTTTTGTGTGCTGGGTATTACTGACTTCTGCAAATAGTGCCAATGGAATCACTGGGATATGCAAAGAAAGGGGCTATTCAACATAAACTAATAGTGGAGTATGGCACACAGTATTTGTCAGTTCTCGTAACACACAGCACCTCCTTTTACCCAAATACTGAAAGGCCCATGAGCCCAAATTCATCCCCCAGTTGCATTAGGCCAACTTCGTTTATTGCAGGCCAATAAGTATAGCTAAGGAAAGAATTGGACTGTCTGCTCAGAGATTTACAAGCTGGTGATGGATTTACACCACTTTACCTGAAGGCAGAGTATAGGTGATAAGGGAATTAAGCCTTATTGTGGATCAGGTTTAGACAATCATCTAAACCATCTACTCTGAATGCTCTTTCCTTACAAAAAACCCCCAACTTTAATATGATTGCTCATGTATTTTAATCCACTTTACCCCCCCTGTGCCTGGTCCTTAAAGTACCTGAGGCCAATACAGTTACAAGTTAGAGGTGTAGGTGTTTATGCTTTTAGTGCTGGAAGTGCTAGGGTCAGCTCTGAATTATAATTACAGCATATACAGTACTTACATCATGTTGCATGACTTACATTACTAAGAGACAGTGGGACACATGCATTCTAAGGTTGTTTTCAGTACACAGCTGAGCAAAGATGGTTGGTAAGTTATACCAGTCCACAACTCTCTGTGCAGCTTTTGGAGACCCATGTTCCTCCAAGGCCCAATTCCTTTTCCTGCTGTCGGAGGTTCTGTACTAACTCCTTACCTATTTTGGTTCAGTCTCTGTGTGCACTCCACACATTTTGGTAGCTATCCAGACCTAGGAGGTGTGGTAGGAGTCCCAATCTAGTTCTAAAGTTTAGGGAGAAGGACAGTTTAAACAGTGGACAGGGAAGTCCACTATCAACTCTTTCAGTTATTCCTCAACATTTGCTTTTAACAGTAATCCGCCTCCCTACTGACATCCTTACCAGTCCTTTCCAAACCGGGCATTGCAAGGACTATCCCTGGGCATAAAACACACAGGCAGCATCATGAATATCCCTGGTTAGTCAGCCATGTTCTTCTGGATGCAATAATTAATACGTTTAGTTGAGAAATTTTCAGTGGTTTGAAAACTGTACTAGAGAGAGACGTGGGTGGGGCAGAGAAGGGGCTGTGAAGAAACGATACAGTCTTTTTTTCCTCTCCTTTCCTCGTCGACAAGTTGTTTGGGAGCCAGTGCTGATTTCCAGAAATGCCTCGGTTGTTTGCAAGTCATCACTAAAGGATGCGCTGCCCGTTATCTGCCCATCGACAGGCTCCAGTCACTTGGGAGAGCCCGTGTCTGGAAAGGCCTGCCGTGCTCGGGCTCCGCCGGACAGGACTTGTCACTTCAACTGTTTGCGGCTCGGTTTCGGCGGCGGCTGATTTGTCCTCGGAGCCACGTGGCCCCGTTTTACTCCCCGGCAGGAGGAAGGAGAGCGAGCGAGCGCCCGGGGAGAAGCGCTCCTTCGCCCTCGAACGCCCCAAACTCCCGGGCACTTGTGCCGGCGCCCGCCCGGCCCAGCGCCGCCCTTCCCGGCCGGGCCGGCTCACGTGCGGGGGAGGTTCTCGGGGGTCCCCCGAGCAGCGGC
>NW_017728916.1:24911109-24925838 GCF_001723895.1 Crocodylus porosus
GCTGAAATGGTCCCTCCCCGCGCCTCCCCCGCCAGCCCTTGTAGCGTAAACCCGTGGCCATGGCAACCCGGCGTCACACCGCTTAAGGTGGTGCCGCGCCCGCCCCGGGCTCCCGCGCCCGCCAGGCTGGGGCGACCCGCGCTCGGCACCGAGGGGAAGCAGCCCTTCCCCCGGGAGCCTGCTGCTCCCCCGACGTCTCCCTCAGCCGTAGCGGGCTCCCTTCCCTCCAGCGCCCTCGTGCCAGCCCTCAGCTGCCTCCTCTCGCCCGCAGCAGTTCGCCTCCCTAACCCCCTCCCCGCCCCTGATCTCCAGAAGGTCCCATATTCCTCGTGCCCTGGGATCCCCCCTCCGCAGGATCGAGGGTGAGGGGGGAGCAGGCTGCAAAACAGTGAATGAAAAGCCCTCCTCTTGCAGTCCTCCCTCAGCCCAAACCCCTTGTGGAGGCGGGAGAATAAAGGAGGACTGCTAGAGTTAGAACCGCTTTCAAACCTCCTCCTGACAGGTTTTGTTTTCGCCTCAATCCAAAAACCAAATCAAGTTCTCTGCTCAAGTTTCTCCGTGCAGAATTATCCCACGTCTGTCCTGGCCCCACGTAGGGGATGGGCTGGATGGGCAATCGCCAATACAATTCTTGGTCTGGTTTCTTATGTGGGGAGGGGGAAAAGGTTGGGGGGGGGGTCAAAAGAAAGATAGTAGGAGAGCTTAAAACAGTTAAGTTTTCTTTGGCAGATTGTGCAACTTTGATAGTCAAAGGACTTCCTAATTCCCCTGTTTTCTCAATGTTAGCTCACTGTGTAATATTATATATATATATATATTTATGAAATATTTGTCTCTTTAGCTGCCATTTGAGCACAGGGCCCTCACAATGCTTTTTGCATCACTCAAGGCCCTGTAGCTGTGAAAGCTGAGTACAGGTTTCCCTGGCTTTATGCTGTACATGTGTTCCTGGGAAACACTGTATAACCCAGTTCACATCAAGGGAACCCACTTTACAATGTAAAAAATAGGGATATGTCCCAAGACCTCAACTGTACTGACCCCCAACCCCATTTCTGCCACTTTTACAAGGCAGTTTTGGTACTTCCCAACAGCAGATGGTTCACACAAGCACAGGGCGCTCTCATAATGGGATGACAACTACAGAAACGCATGTCACAGACAACAAGCAGGGAGCACAGATACACACAGGAGACTATATTTTGGTACACATCACTCCCACAATGCATTGTACAAAGCAGCTGGCTGTGGGCTTCCACCACACCAAACACATAAGAGTGAATTTACCTTGCATATACCAGATTTTTGGTATATAAAGCGTCATCGCATAAGAGCAAATTTGCACATATAGAATCTGCATAAAGGGAGGGAAACCTGTATATTAAAGGGGTGAATTTCAGTGTGTGCAATGCTCCAGCACAAGGACTGTCTGCCAATTAAGTCCCAGGGAAGTCTCACATAAACCTGAAACAGGACTGACCTGCTTGTTCTCTGCACTGGGACTGGTTTTTACATTTCCTACCTCAGTACCCAGCATAAGCAATTAGACTGAGCATTGAGAATCTCCCCAAAAGGAGGGGCAAAAGAATGCTACACAAGTCACAAAATGGGAGTCCCTCAGTAGAGACTATTTCAGCCTGATGCCTTTAGTAGTAGCCTCAGTAGACTCAGCACCCAGCAGGCTGGAACACAATGAAACATCCATTTGGTAGGAGATACTCCTGTCTTCTCTTGCCCATTCTTTGTCCTCGTTTCCCTGCACAATGCCATTCAGAGCTCCCAAGGCCTTAAGATGTGCTCACTGTGCAGACAGGTTCAAAGTTTGCTTTTTATTATGTAGCATCTAGAAGCCCCAACCAGAGTCAGAGCCCCATCTACTTGTTATTGGGCATACACATAGCAAGGGAGTGTATTGTCTCAGATAGAAAACAGACAGCAAGTAGGAGAACAGATTAGTGTCACACAGATTAAGTGACATGGCCAAGAAATTCTGTGGTAGAGTCAAGAACTGAATGCAGGTCTCCTGAGTTTCAGTGCAGTGACTGACACAAGACAATCCTCTCTCTCAAAGAAGAGATGTTCACCTTCCTGAGCTTCAAAATCTTACTCTTTAGGCTGTACTGGATTTTTGCACACTTCAACTTCACTGTAATATGGCCCCTTTATGTAGGAAGCGCATGCTCCATAATGTATCATTATCATATGTGATTTCACTTGTTCCTTTCAGTTTTAAATGGTAAATTATAAAAATCAGTCTTCCTGCTGTGAGCTTTAGGATTGTATTATCATCGATCAATTACTTAATTGACTGGATGGAATAACAGCTACACAATAGTGAGCTTTTTCAATCATCTGCATTTGCCATTGTAATATTAAATGCCTTAATACAGTTGTTTTATATTTTAGTTTGCTTGTCGAACTACAGGCAGCTAAAATGGGAAATAGCTTATTTAGATTTAGTACTGCAATGACTCATATGAATGAGTATATTTTGAAGAAAACATTACATCAATATTTTAAAGTAGATTTTACCATACCTATTTAAAATAAATCTATTTAAAATAGATTAAATCAATCTAATAAATCTATCTAAATAAATAAATAGCTATCTAAATAAATCTATTTAAAATAAACCGTGATATGTATTGGACTACATATATATTGATAGACCCTCTATCCATTCTTTGGCTGGATCTTACTACATTCACTTAGTTTCATTTTACATCTCAGGAACTCCACAGTCCATTGCAATGATTTTTGGCATGTTATTCTTAAAATCTCCACATCAGCTGCTTATTCTTTAGAACCCCTAACAAAAAGGATCATCGTCTCCTTCCTCTTAAGAAACAATATTGCTCATCTAGTGATAAGTGCTGTTGTAACAATACTTCAGAACGGTCCAGCAATTTTAAACTCCTCAGTGATTCTTTAAATTAAATTTTAGCTATCACAAGTAAGTAATAAGCACCTCTCATCAACTTACATTTTGGAATCATCCCAATAAAGGCAAGTTAGAATGGAGATTCTTTTATTATTACCTGAAGATAGTCTTAAAAGTGAAAATGAAAGTAATTTTCAATTGTAACACCTTTATTTTCCAATGTAATGGGTCTGCAGTATAATTGACCTGTATTAGCCTGTTGTGGCCTATTGTTGGAAGAAAGCAGTGTAGATTTGAACTCATTGACTGACTTAATTAGAGATGTGTAGCATAAGTTTCCATGAGCCAGAGCTCACTTCATCTGATGCTGTGAAAGCTTTCCGTGACTTAAGACTAACACAGCTAACTACCTTTCACTCTTGTTGGAAGTCAAGTATCCCTAAATCAGTGATTCTCAACCAAATGGAGTGCCTTGATGGGGATGATTCAAGATGCATGCAGTGTTAGCATTGTTATGTGTGCAAACATGATTCACAAGATAAACCCAGAGAATTCAAACAAGAATCCAAAGTATTAAAAACACATTGTGGTCTTTCTCAGGTCTTTGCAACAAAAGAATTGCTTTTATTTTTCTGTAGTCCAAAAATGAGTGAAAAATAAGAGTTGGTAATTTCTGAGGAGTACCTCAACTCTACTGAAGGGTGCCGCAGGCTGAATGAGGGATGTCTTGAATCTAAAAAAGTTGAGAATCACTTCCTTAAATAAACAAAACATTTCAGTACTAATGAATACCTCTGTAGTTCTTTTGCATACCTCCTTGAAACCCACCCCTTAGAGTGGAGCCTGTAGGCCAAATAAACCAGCTGTTTTACAGAGCAATCAAGCAATTAATCAAGCAGACTAATTGGCTAATAGTTTTCCTGCAGATGGAAATAAGAAAGTGTTAAGTGCTATTATTTATTTTATGCCTGTATTTATTTATTATTTAAATATCATTAGGCAATTGTCAGAAATGTCAGATGGCTACAAAGGAGAGCTCCATTTAGTGCAGAGAAGTAAACATTGTCTTGGATGCCTGGGCAGTTGTAATTATAAAATCAGTCAGGGAGTGCTGTAAGTCTTGGAAATATACCTCTACCTCTTTAAGCATTTTTGAGTCAGATATACCACCATGCAACGTTGATGTCACTATGAATGGACTCTGTCAGGTAGGCAGCAGAGATTTTCAGAAGAACAACAGCAGGAAACATACCTGTATTTTTTGAATAAATTTTAAAACTCCACTGAAAGTATGAAATTAGGGGAAACACACCCATATAACAAAATCCTGGAACCACTGAAGTTAGTGAAGTTTTGTTAATGATTTGAATGGAGCCAGAATTTCACCCATAATGTTTTATGTCTGCTTTGGAAATGAGGCTTTTAAATACACTTCCTCATATGTATGTCAAATGTGTCCCCTTTTGCATGGGCGATTGGTGCCTCCTGAGTTAAGGGGGGCACTTGCTCCCCCAGCAGCCAGTCAGTGACTGGGGTGGGGGAATCCCCCACAGCTGAGCCCCTCGCTGCTCATGCGCACCAACCCAGAAGTGCCAGCAGTGCACCTGCAAGGGCCACTGGCACACCTGGAAGTGCCAGCGGCACTTCTCCTGGTGCCCCCACTCCCTGGCCAGTGCTCTCGGGGGGGCACCAGCATTCTCACCTGCCCCCCCGCCCATCACCTAAGCAAGCAACACTGGGCTGTCAGGTGGTGCTCTCGGGGGTGCACGTGCACCCCCATGCATCCCTCCACATCACCACTGCCCTTTTGCAACAATATTCAGCACCACATTGCTGAATAGCATAACGAGAAAGAAATGTGATTTTAAAATCAGATGTTTTATATTCTTCTGTCACTTTGTCCCTGATTTTGGAAAAGACTTAGCATGGGGTTAAATCCATTTCTATTCAGTGCAGTGTTGAGGAGATGCTCAGGTTTAACCACATGCTTAACTCCAAATGTCTTGAGCTTAAGAGGGGGACAATCTAGCTCTAAATCCTTATTGTTTATATCAGTTATTGCAACCCTAGCTTAGTCATCATTTGGCCAAATGATACAGTGCTGTTAATTTCTTGCTGAATAAAATGTTGGGTACATAGCCAATTTATCTAAAAATCCTGGACCTGTGCCTTTTAACTGCTTTTATAAACACACTCTAAGCCTATAACATATTAAAGATATTATCTTTACTGAAATAATAGTATGTCGTGTTGTGCTAAAGATGTTCCCTTGCTGCCAAGTTTGGATCTACTTCTAAATTTTGCCGAATTTCATGTATAGTCAGATGTGGAGATTTGCTTTGATTGCTGAAGAGATGGGGTCCTCTTGTCAAAAAATTAAGATATACATGTTTAGAGAAAGGGCTCAGTTATAAAGCTCAGATCCTAATCTGGACTTTCCTGTTGCTTGGGTATCTTTAAACGCACATTACAATACAAGCCTGTCTTTGCATGATGCATAACTAGAGTGGAAGAAAATAGTTAATCTAGTTAACTTTTAAAAATTCTATCCCAGGAGGAGCAGAATCTTATTCTAGCACTCCAGGGCTCAGCGTAATGTGATCCATACACTGCACCAAAGGTAGTCATAAAAGAAACTATGGCCTAAATTCTAAGTAAGCATTTCTTAGATGCTATAAAGAAAAATCAGGTGTCCTTTCCAAACTGCAATTTTAGACATAAACTTTGCTGCTGCACAAAATACTGCTAAGCAGAAGTCCAGGAGCATTTCCTGCTCCACTACCACTGCGACGCTGCCATCAGCACATTTCCATGTTTCCCTGTTGCCGTGGGCCCTGTTGAATTCCAAAGGAGAATGCTGACTGCCCTGCCCTTCCAAAGACCTGTTCTTCCATTCAGTAGTAATTGTGCAATAATCACATCTCACTGCGGAACAGAAAGTGGCAAGGGAACAGATGAATGTGCACATCACTCTGAAGCAGGAAGAAGCACTATTAGGTTTAGGGTGTTTATAGTTCCTCTTCCTTGGTTGGATTTGTGTGAAGAATTGCTCTAAGTGTAGATAAGAGAGGATTTGGGATTTACTTATTTAAAGTTTGGCATTTATTTATTGTAAAGGCTTCAGGTGGGAGAAGGGGTAGATTAGGTTTAATTTTCAGTTTGTTTTAAAAACATGGGTTTTTTTAAATTGTATTCAGTTGCATTTTTTCCTGTTGCTGATGTACAGAACAATAAAAAGCATGAGGAATATAAAGTTCAAATGGCAGAAATTTAAGATACCAAAGTGTGTCAAACTTTTTTAGACTTGAGGCACCCTTTGGAAAATGCCAGCTCTTAGCTTTCACTCTTTTTTTTTTTCCTTTTCTTTTTCTTTTACTATGGAAACAGCAATTTTTCTATTATGAAGAAACTCCACAACAAGTCAGAATGTTTTTGACACTATGGATTCCTACTTGAAATCCCTTGGTTTTTGTTTGCACACCTGGTTTGGTGCTGTGGCACGCTGGTTGAGAATCACTGTGCTAAAGAAAAAAAAAAAATCAGTCATTTAACTTTTTTCCTCAGAAAATTATGGTTAAACGTTGATGTAATTTGTGATGGTAACAATTTGTTTGAAATGTCTTCTTAATTATAAGAAAGGGGGGCAATATAGCTATAGCCATCTAGACAGCAGATTTTGCAGATACGATGGACAATATACTCCAAGACAATATTAAAGGACATATCTGTAAGGTTTAATTTGGTAGACTTATTAGGGAAAACATTAATGCATTATGCTCCTCTTCAAAGATGTGCTTTATTCAGTCTTCTCCAATTTAAAAAAAATCAGTGAAATCCTGAAAAATACTGTTTGAAAAGGGAGAAGTGCTCACATTGTGTAACTAGAAATGATTCCCCAAGACCTCATTATTCCAAAAATAAATGAACATCATGGTATAAGTACTTCCATACTATACTTGTAATGAGGAAACCAAGATGAAGGAAGGCTTCTGGGATATTTAGCTCACTCTGTCCCAGCTCCTTTTTCATAGAAGCCCACATAATAGCCTTTAAGTCTTTAACAGTAGGTCTGTTTTGTTAGGCTGCATGGTATTGAGGATCAGCTTAGTCTTATTACTGTGTAGACTCTAGGAAAGTGAAAGAAAGCTTATAATTCAGAGCACAGTGGTCCAAGTGAATTCAGGTCTGCCTCATCCACACTGGGAAGGCTATAAGAAACAGGAAGAATGCTGGGGTCATGAATATGATTATGGGGTCATAAACATAATTATTCTAAATATAGGTCATAGCAACATTAGTACTGAAAGCACACATAATTCAGTGCAATGTGGAACACAGCATCTTGACCTAATTATATGAGTACGTGCCAAAAGAATATCCTGAGTCATGTTTGATTAAACTATTGTGATGAGTCAGCAAATTACTGCTGTTTGCTTCCTCACATTTCAATAGTGCTGAAATGTGAAGCAATTTACATTAACCTGACTGACTATCTAAACAGAAGAAAGACAAGGTTCTTTGGGTAAATCTGATATATTTATTAGACTAACTAAAATAGTTGGAAAAATTCTTCTTTACAAGCTTACAGGTACAAACACCCTTCTTCAGGCAGAGGGAGCATCTGCAGTTCTGTATGCCTGAAGAAGAGTGTCTGTAACCAAAAGTTTGCAAAGAAGAATTTTTCCAACTGTTTTAGTTGGTCTAATAAAACAAAGAACCTAGTCTGCCTATGTCCTCATACCAACATGGCTACGATCAACGTCTCTAAATAGAATGCATGCTGAATGGCTGAGTTTGGGTTCAGTGGAGTCTATTGCTCACTTCTGATGAGACAATTGGAGAACTACAGACAAACTTCTGCTTCCTGATTGTGCTATCAGAGACAAAGATTAGAAATGTGTGTTTAACAGGGGTGCTTAACCCTTGGCCCACAGGCCAGATCTGGCCCACAGAGCCTTATCATCTGGCCTGCAGGACTCCCCAGGGCTCTGGAAATTTGGCAGCAGGGGAACAGTGGAAGCATTAAGAGCTTCTCCCCTCCTGCCAAATTTCCAGACTCGTGGGGAGTCTCATGGACTGGATAACAAGCACTTATGCACCAGACTGCACCGGTGTGACCAGATCCAGCAGGCAGCCAGTGCATGGCCAGATTGGGCAGGTATGCAGCTGGATCAGAGTGGCAGACAGCATGGGGCAGATCAGGGCGGCTCAGGATCCAGCCCAGGGGCCAAACCTGTACCAGTTATCCAGGCCACAGGGCCAAAAGTTTGGGCACTCCTGTTCTAAATTATGCCAGGAAGGGGACTGGCCTAGGAATGGATTCTTTAATTTTGTGATGAACACAACTCAGCCAAACTAGGAAACATAGCAGATTTGTACAGTTTCCCTTGCTATACCTTTGCTTCTCAGCAGTGCCCTCTCTTCCGTTCTCGCTTTCCCCTCTCCCTATTCTTGGTATTTAAATTATCGTATTCCTTTCGATTCAATACCCCTGCCTGCTATAAATCCATACCTAGCATGTGAGGAATGATGCTTTTCTGAACAAGTTAGTCTCCAAGGTACCAACCTGCCCTGCTTTCTGTGTAATTTAAACTTTAAACTAAAATGACTAACTTCCTCTCTTTGGTATACTAAAAACTTGCAACCTATTAATAATCCTGAATTTTCGTTTAAAAGTATTAAACATTAGGGTGACAAAATTAAACCAAACGGCCTTATTTTGGGGAGAGGCACTTCACTCATGACACTGTGCTTATTAATGGCTTTTATTGGTTTTATTAATTTTCTTTGTAGTGTAGATTTTAAGCAGATATTGACTTCTGTGGAAGAAAACATCAAGATTTGTTGACCTGAGAGATATTGACCAAGGTTAAATGGAAGTCAGTGTTTACCTTGGGAAACAAATCGTGTTGTCCACTGAAATACAGTGTCAGTACAGGCAGTCCTTGGATTTACAACACAATTGGTTCCTGAAAACCATGTCTTAAGTTGAAAAGTTGTAACTTGAAACCAATTTTCACATAAGAAACAAGGTTATAAATGGGGGATTGGTTCCTGAACCAAGGCCCGATACCCTATTTTCACCAAATATACCCCAGAATTTTGTACTTGATTATAGATGGGTAATATAGCTACATTAATGTATTTATATTGTAAATAGCAATCAAATCAATTTGGAAGGACTTCTTTGAGGTGACTTTGCTGGACTTTTTGAAAGGCTCTCGGTTGGACTTTTTGAAGGCTTCTTGGCTGGGGTCTTCTCAGGAGTTTTGGCTGCAAGTTTTTCTGGAGTCTTGTCTTCTTTCTATAATAAAGTGTCCAAGGAAGTTTGGACAGATGTTCTCCAGGGAGATAAGCGACACAGTGAACTTGTTCACTGATGTGGTGTTGCATTGGATCAAGCGTTGTATCGAAACTGACGTCATAAAGTTGAAACAGGGTGTCAATTTATAAATGTTGTATGTGCAAAACATTGCAACTCAAAACGTTGTAAGTTGAGGACTGCCTGTATCCAGTATTTAGTTGTATGTGCGTAAATTCTGAGGGACAAACGTTTCTTAGTCATATACAGAAATCTTTATAAATCTCCTTTGAAACCAGCCAGAATAGATAGCTATAAATGAGGAGAAAATTTGGTCTGAAGGACATTTCCAATAGTGATATCAGTTAAAAAGTGTCAAAGCCTCCCAGAAATCATTAAGAGGTATGGTCAGAAGGGGCGCCTCAGGAGTTCATTGTGTCCATCCATGTGCTTTAAGGTGTGCCGAGTCAACCTACACCACTCCTTTCAGATGTTCTTAAAAATTTCTGAAGAAAGAGATTTCAAAGCCTTCCTGGGTACCATGCTTAATTGTTCCTATAGTTGTATAGAATTGTCATCATCTTCAAAAGTACTTTTTACAAATTGGAGGACTGCCTGCTGTCATGTTCCCTGTCAGTTTTCCCTTTGCTAAACTAAACAAATACTGTGCCTTCAGAGTTTCCTCTCAGCCCATGTTCTGAATCATTCTCGTCTCTTTTCTGGACTCTGTTTACAAATTGGCCCATGCCTTTGTTGGTGTGGTGCCCGAAATGGCCATCAGGGCTCCAGCTGAGGCCTCCCAACAGTCAAGTAGAACAATTACATCTTTTATCTTATGTACACAGCCCAGAATGAGCTTAGCCTTTTTTTTTTTTTAAAAAAACCATAACAGCAACATACTGCTGACTTGTATACAGGTTGTTGGCCACTATAACCTCCAGATTCTTTTCTGCGGTAGAGCTGCCTTGTACATCTTGTTGATTTCAGACCATTCCTCCAGTTTTTTAATATCATTTTGAATTCTCACCCTGTCCTCCAAAGTGTTGGTAACCCCTCCCAGCTTGGTGCCAACCACAAATTCTGTAAGTGTTCTCTGTATTCTGTCATCCAACTTGTTAAGGAAAAGATTGAATAAAACTTGGCCTCCGCATTGACTCATTTGAAATGTTCTCCTTGTTTGACAGAAAATCTTTAATAATTACTCATGGAGAGTGTTTTTTCAACCAGTTGTGCACCTGGCTTACAGTGATTTCATCTAAACCATATTTTCTGACTGTGCCTATGGGAATGTCATGTGGGACAATGTCAAAAGCCTTGCTCAAGTCAAGAAATAACACATGGCTTCCCCTTCATCCACTAGGCTATTTAAACTGTCAAAAAGGGAAATTATATTTTGACATGGCTTTTTTTTTCCCTTGACAAATCTATGTTGGCTGTTTTTGTTACCTTATTAACCTCCAAATGCCAATATGTTCATTACTAGCCAAAGTACCCAGCTTCGCACAGGTTGCAGTAATCAAATGTTAATGTTTTATAAATAAAATATTTTAATTCTGTCTTATTTCCCTCTACTAATAAGCTGTGTGTTTGTGTTTAGTATTGTACCCTATTTTACTTGTGTGATGCAGCTTGACACCGTGAGTTTTTGGTCATACCAAAAACCTATACAAGTTGAACATTTAAATGTATTAAACAACTGAATTGTGAGGTATAATTATTTATTTACTTTGTAAGACTTTAGCATAGCATTGAGGATTTCACATCACATTTTCTATCCCAGTTTATGATGGTGTTTGATACTTTTTTATCCACGTAGAGCTTCAGGATAGACAATTTTGCACATTTTGCCATCTGATGCCAAGATGAAAAGGTTTTTGCCATAGCCAACTCTGGAACAAACATAGAGTTGGCCATAAGAAAAGCATGGGCTTCGCAGGTTGAGGCCAACAACTTCAATTTTGGCATACATGTCCACAGCAAATAGGTGGAAGAGATCTTTGCATCGCAAGATGTGATTGAAACTTCTAGCTCACAGCATCATCCTGTAGGCATAAAAGTCCATGTCAGAAATCTTCTTTTGAGTTGGCAGCCCTGTTGCTGGGTTTATTTGTTGCAGTTCAAAATAGTAGCCATCATCACCCTGTCAGAAAATTAGTGGATACCGAAGTGCATCATATGATCCGTGTGTCTCAGCAATTCTCTGGAGGGAGTCGTTCCTGAGTTGCAACACAACGTCTTGATTGCCATGTTGTTCACCAGCCAGAATGACAGCCATTTCTGATGTCGCGGGTACACTGAAGCGCCACTCATGCTCACCCGCTGGAGTTTTGTCTGCATGAATGATAACATTATACTCTGGCGTCATCTTCTCCATGGCACACTTGAAACTGTGAACATAGCTGTTTTCTTTGTGGAGCATGTCTTGCAATTGCAAAACTACCTGCAGGTTGGTTTGAATGATGTTGTTGCAACGCTGTTCAGCCTGCTTTGTATTGTCACCCATTAAGTAGATCTGCAGGAATTTGGGTTCTTCATTTGGGAGTGGCATCAGACTGCCAATCCGATAATAAACCTAGCCCTGCACTTTAAATGTGGGCATGTAGCCAGATTCTCTGATGTCTTTTGTGGTGCCAAAATATGTCATTTGGAAGCATGAGTTGTATCTTCTAATGCTGCTTTGGAAAGAACGTGCATCTGAAGTGTTGCCTGTCAACAATGTATGAAGGGGCTCAGAAGGATCATTCATTTGGGGCAGTTGATTTGCCACTGTTGCACCATATCCCTGGAGCTTCTCCTTTCCATCTCATTGCAAGGCAGTGGCTGCAAGAAGTCGCTATTAAGCCAATTGCACTAATGGATCAGAACTGTAATCCAAGGCTGGATTGTAGAAGAATGCAGTTTTCTTTTCCCCTCCTTGGCTGGTTCCTGGCTGCAGCCATTGCTGCTGTTTGCAACTTGCTGTGCAGGAGTCTCCGTTGCTTTGGCTGCAGCTTTTGCAAGTTGATTTTTGGCAAGTTTTCTTCTTGTATGTTGCCTTACAGGGAATGCCTCTCACAAGCCCCTACTCAGTCCCTGAGAAGGCCCAGTACGGTTTTCTCCCTGGACCTTCCTTAAGCCCTCACTTTGCCTGCGGGTGCTCCCAGGTCCTATTAACCAGTCCCAACCACAGCCCTTAGGGGAATACTCCTAAAGGTGGAGCCTTCTCCAGCTGTACCAGTTGATCTCGACCAGGACCTTTGCTAAAGAATGTTTTGCATATGTAAATTTATTCCACTTCCTGGAGCTGACCTGTCACAGAGGGTTATCCAGTATAGATAAAAAAAAGAAATCAGCAAAATTTTTGAGCCAAATCAAAAAGATAGCACCTAGGCACACACCCCCAGAGTCTCCTTAGTATGCATGCAATGTTTTAGGTCTCTAGGTATCATGGTCTTGGAGCTAGGGTGCTGACACACAGAGACCCTTTTATTAATATAGATTTGTTCCAGTATCTTTCCACATATCAGAATTAGTGGAAATTGACTACTCCTCAGGTTTTTCTTTTTTCTTCTTTTTAAAGGTAGCTACAGTACTTGCCCTTCTTTTGTCCTTTGGACCTCCTCTGTTCTCCATGAGTACCCAAAAATGATTGCTAATAGTTCAGAGATTGCTTCAGCTGTTCCTTAAATATTATAGGATGAGTTCATCAGGCCCTGCCAACTTGGACAGTCTAACTTTTCTAAATATTTTTGACTTATTCCAGCATATACTCCTGTCCTTTTGTTACTCACCCTAAATAGCCAGTCACACTTAACTTTATTTTTGTGACGAGAGAGGTACTTACTATTTCAACCTTCTCTGTGTTGTTCATTTTTTCCTCTTTTACCTAGTAGACAAAGGACCTATACTTTCCTTTGTTTTCCTCTTACAATACATTTCTAGAACATTTTCTTGTTGCCTTTTTCATCTCTTGCTAGTCATAACTCATTTTTCCCCTTGGCCTTCATGGCAGAGCTTATGCATTTTCTGAGGCAAATAATGAACAACTTTGAGAGCAGGCAATAGAAATCCCTTTTCACTGCAATCACCTGCTTTTCAGGTGAAGGCATTGTATTTACATCCAACATTTTAGTTGTCCTGAAGTTGTATGAATGCTAGGCTACTGACATTTACTCACCAATCAAACAAAGCTTTGATGTTTAGGATTGGGTTTATACTGAAAAAAAAACCAAAACCCATGGGCCCAACATATGTGGCTCTTTTGCTCTGGTAATGCCCCGTGTGCCTGAGAATGTGATTTCATTGCTCCAAGATAAGATACTTTAAATGTGAAATGGCTATGACATATTACTGTAAAACCATTAATATGCTCTCCTTCCCTGCCTGCTGGAAAGTAGCTACCAATGATCCTGTAGCCATGATTTGACTTAAGTGTCTGCCAAGATAAACACAACATATTTTATGAAAACAAAATGCTTTAAAAGACTATTGATCTTCCTGGATGATCATTATATAAAATGGCATTTGATTTATTATATGTTGTGAAATCACGTGTTTCATCAACTCAAAATTAAAGTTGTTAAATGACAGTAATAATATGTAACAATCTGTAGTGCTTCTTCAGCCAGAGATCTCAAATCACCTTCCAAAACGTGAGTAACTGTTATTCTATCCACTTTCACAGGGAGGGAAGCTTGGGCACAGACTGCCTCAAAGTCACTAAATAAGTTAGCAATTCTTGGTTCTAAGACCTTTGTCATACCTACTAGACCACAGAAGATCTATTAGGCAATCTAAGACATCACTTTGTCATACATTCTGTAGTATTAGGCCCAATCTATTTTAAATTAAAATAAATGCTTTACTTGCAGCTTGTCTACACACAAAAGCTAATTATTCCAAAATAATACAACTTCCTTACTGTAGGCTCAATAATATCAGTATAAAGATGCTTTATAACCATTTAGCTTGTTCCCATAAGGGAAGGGGAAGAAGCCAAATTATGGTCCTTCATACCAATAAAACTATATCCATGCAATGTCATAGCAACAAAGTTTGGCACCCGGGGCAAACCCCGCAGTGGCAGCCCACCTTTGCCCTGCACAGATCCGGAGGGCACATGTCTCGCCCTGCTTGCCTGGGAGTGCATGCAGCAGAGGAAGCCACCCTTCCCCCACCCCCACGTCCCCCCAAATGAGCTGCTTGCAGCTCCATCCTATGCCCTTCCCCAGCTGGGCAGTGCCTGTTGGCACCCCTAAGCTTTGGTGCTCAGGGTAGTTGCCCTGCTCACCCCCCCTCCCCCTTTGGCACTATATCCATGCTAGTTATATAGGTGTGAAGAAGCATTATTTTGTCTTCTTCCCCTTCCCTTCTGGATAGAACTATATTGACATAAAAATCATACCCAAGACCAACATAGTTATACCAGGCAAAAAACTGTGTGGGGACTAGACCTTCCTTCCTCATTTTTTTTTCATAGATTTTCATAGACATTAGGGCTGGAAGGGACCTCGGGAGATCATCGAGTCCAGCCCCCTGCCCAAAGGGCAGGAAGTCAGCTGGGGTCAT
>NW_017728916.1:24926648-24936511 GCF_001723895.1 Crocodylus porosus
AAGGATGGCCTCCTTAATAAACTTTTCCAAGATCTTCCCCAGGATAGAAGTCAGGCTAATGGGCCTGTAGGGCTATATTCTGTAATCCTTACACAAAACAAAATTGCCACTGAAATTTGATGTTGACAAAAATGTTTTTAAAATGTTCAAAATGATTAGACATTAAAAGATTTTCAGTGACTGGTGGGGACAAAACCAGCAGTCTACCCAGCTGACAAACTGCCCTTCAGGCATCTCTCTTCTTTATACAGATGCAGCTCAGAGCAGATCTGTTCAGTCACACTGATACACAAATCTGTTGTATAGCATGATGCACATCTAGTCAGCATGGATAGGGAATGTCCCATAGTCATTGTCTGAGAACTAATCATCTTTTTAGTTGCTGGGTGAAAATATTGTGCAAAATACATTGCATGTGTGTCATCATCAGAACACAATGTTTATTCACACATTTTATTGCAAGTTAGTTTTGCCATTAGTTATGTTTATTACCAGAGAGTTCACTGTAACCAAGTAACAGAAGGAAAAGGAAGGAGAACCCAGGCTGGCAGGTAAAATAACTGTGCCATTTTCCTCCTTCAGAAGCAATTGCTAGAAGGAAGATGGTGCAATATAAGTTCTGGAAAGGAAATATCCCCACAGTCATAAGAGAAAGTCCTTGCTTACACACAAAGCTGCTTTTAGAAAACATTTTAAAATAATTAAATGACTTTTTAGAAGTGTTTATTTGGGAAAATCAGAGAAAAAGGTAAAAAGAATTAACACTCGACCTACTCTATGGCTGCATCTGTACATGTACTTGACTGCAGAGTAGGCACTATTAGCTGTGGAGTAGAGCATCACTGTCTATACATGCTATGGTATTAGGCCACAGTAAACTAATTAATGCTGCAGTAAGATAGTATCTTATGCTGGGGTAATTTACTGCAATTAAATGCAGGTGTTTAATTGCAGTAAACATGATGGGTGTAAATGGCACTCACTCAGCCCAGCAAGCCAGGGGACCAGACTC
Source organism: Crocodylus porosus (assembly GCF_001723895.1). NCBI lineage: Eukaryota > Metazoa > Chordata > Crocodylia > Crocodylidae > Crocodylus > Crocodylus porosus. The sequence goes on from NW_017728916.1 coordinate 24,927,661, forward strand.
CTGCCTGCCACATGCACCTTTTATTTCCCATTCTTCGGCACAGTTTTCTGAGTCCATACTTCCAAGGGAAGGATATTCTGATATCTCTGGAGATAAAGTTAGTATACTAACTGATCTGATGAAGGTTTTTCCTGTCAAGAAATTTCTTCTTACCACATGGATAAAAAATACTGATGATTCTGTCTTGAAGAGACAACTGATTTCGTCTTTGCTTAAGAACTGGTCCACATTATTCATTAGAGGTTTTTACGTCCTTTACTCTCTAGCTGTGCTTGGTACCCATCCCTTCTTCGTGGAGACCTAGGAAGGAAAAATGGGCCATGTTTGGAAATAGACTGATAAACTCAACTATCAGCACAGCTCTGCTGGTCTAAGCAATCTCTACTATAACAAAATAATAATAGTACATAGCTCTTATGTAGTGTGTTTTTTTTCATTGGTAGATCTCAAGGCATTTCACAAAGCAAGTCAACGTAATTGTTCTCATTTTACTTGTTTGGCAAATCATGGAACAGGTAGAGAAGTAACTTCCCAAATTTACCAAGGAATGGAAGGGCCAAGGAATGAATCCAGTTCTCCCGAGTGCCAGCCCAGTGCCTGATGTACATTAGGCCTTGATTTGCTTTATAAGCCACAGGTTTTCCAGTTTTGTGTGTGAAACAAGATGTGTAAGTAGAGTCCCTCAACTGTACTGGAATGAACAGTATATTCTGCATTGCAGCCCCTTCTCACTGCACTGGAGAGGGACGTCAGGAAAGAAGCTGCCAACTGACTTCCTCTTACAGCTCCGTGAATCAAGGCTCAAAGGAGCAGAGAGGCTGGTGGAGGTAAAGCTGAGACAGACAGCTACTAACAGGGTTTTCAGGTAGCTGAAGTGAAGAAAGAAGGAAACTGGCCTGATACATTTTTCACCTGAGGGAAAGGGAAAAGAATAAGTGGATTTAGCTCCAAAATGCTCAGTTCCTTCTGCTCCCTCCTCCTGTGCCCATTCTTCTGAATAGTATGGCAGACCAAGCAGGCTGTACACGCCCTGAAAACTCCAGATAGTTGACAGGGATGTCTGCTCTTGCTCTCTCCAAAGCTTCTCCATGCACCTTGGTAGGAAGAACTAGGTACTAGTTCTGGCAAAATAACTTGCATGTTTGTCATGCATTTTGATGGCTTATATCACATTCGTAGGTTCCAGGGTTGGGAGAGGAATACAAAGCTTCAGCTAGCTCCCCTCCTACTTCTGCATATACACAAATCCTAGTAGCCCTGAAACACCTTTCCAGGCTCTAGCAGTTCTCCATCTACTTGTGATGTTTCAGATCTTCCTGAGACTTCCTATGTGTGCATACAATGCATGAGTGCCTGTAACATTTTGCCATTCCCAGTGGCTTTCTAGTGGCCTGTGAGGAACACCCGTGAAGTCCTTTAATGCCTCACTCCTGTGTTTTGTCCTGTATCCCACCTTTACTTGCCTGCCACATCTTGATGTAAATATTGTTTATCTGTTCTTACAAGAGGGAGACTACCTACCATACACCCAATGACTAGGGCTGTCCTTGCATGCTCTGACCACCTGCACATGCCCCACACCTCACAGGTGTTGTTTGTACTTCTGTGTTGGGGGATGTGAAGCCTGTGGTGGCTGAGAGCCCCATCTTTCTCTAGCTAGGCCTACCGGCCTAAACCCACCAGGTAGGGTTTGACTCTGAGGCTCTAGCTCCTTAACACTCTCCAAGTCCATGGCCCTCCTTTTGTGCTCACTATGGCACCAGATCTTCTGGGCCCCCTTTCACACTGCAGCCCTGGGAACCGAGTTGTTGGGTTTTCTGCCTCCTCAAACTTGGGCCCTTTCTTACAGCTTGTGCTGCTCGCCTAGATCCACCCTCTAGTACCCAGCTTCAAATTCCTATTTTCCTGCAGCCAGCTCTGCACCCCTGACCCTGTAGAGCTGCACCCACTAACACACTGGGCCCTTTCACCTTTTATGACCACACCCCAAGTCATTAATGAGGTTTCCTCCTTCCCTACAGCCTCAACCACAAACCACTGGTTCACCAGTCAAACACAGACAGCAAGCCCATGGGCTATAACCAAAATAAAGTTAAGGAAGGCAGTTTGCCAGCTCACATTCTCCATGGCTCTGTGCTTCTGCTTCACACCATCTGCTGTGCTTCTTTTTGTGGGGCTGCCACAGTTCCTCTGGGAGTTACTAGAAGTCCACATCCTCTACAGCCAAAACCCCCTTCAGCTTGCTCAGCCCAGGGTTTTTATAGTTCTGGCTAGGCCCTTCTGGTCACCTGACTAGCCAGCAAGACTCATCTTTTAACCCCTACCCTGCCAGCAGACTGTGCCTGGAAAGGTCTGGTCTTAAAGGGGGCAGCCTGCTTTCTGGTAACACGGCAGGGTTCCCTGTCCCAGTGCCGTACAAGTGTGTGAAGAAACACAGGAATGTAAGAAATGCCATACAACAGGTCAGACCTTAAGTACATCTAGTCCTGTATCCTGTCTCTGACAGTGACCAGGATAATTTACCTGAGAGCAAAAGGTAAGAAGCCCACCATAGGTAAATGTCAAACTTACTATGTCCTCCTCTCCCACACACATAAAACTTGGGTTTTATCTTGCTGTCTAATGAAAGAACTACAGTTGGGTTAAATCAAATGATTTACCAGTAACATGAAGACAGGAAAACTGAAGATAAGGAAGTCACTCCTGTGAGGGATCCTGTGAACCAATTTCCTATACACAATATGGTACATGAGAGTCTGTTTTACAGCCATCTGTGAAGTGTTCTGTGCTCCTACTTAGATGTGCTATATAAAAATAATTTGCAATTCTTTTACAAGTCTGGAATGGAAAAAGAACAACTTAAGTTCGTTTATGAAATAGCTAAATTAAGTTCACACATTTGGTTCAACCTAATGTTTGCAGGCACAAAGAGAAAGCTAAGAAGCGAGTTTTTGTAAAGCTTAAGCGTGAGGCATTCTTAGAATATGTGGTGTAACTGGCACCAGGGTGTACTCTAACTCATGAAACCACCACTGAAAACTCACGGTGGTTGGAGGAGGCTCTGGACAGCTGGAACTGGGCAAATATAGTGCCCATCTTTAAGAAAGGGAAGAAAGAGGATCTGGGGAACTACAGACCAGTCAACCTCACCTCAGTCCCTGGAAAAATCATGGAGCAGGTCTTCAAGGAATCAATTTCTAAGCACTTGGAGGAGAAGAAGGTGATTAGTAGGGCCTGGTTTGCAATTTCACTTTTTTCATGAAAATCACAAAATTAAGTGATTTTCACCAAAAATGTGATTTGAAATGAAATGCCACAATATGGCTGCTTGACAGGGAGTGCCCCAGCAAGTGGCTATATCATGGCATCTTGTTGCAACAGGATGGAGTTGTGGGGTACCTGCACCACTGTCTAGGTACCCCCACCCACCCCAGCCAGTTGGAGTAGTGGCAGTACATTGCTGTGAAGGAGGAGGGGAGGCGAGCAGTGGCTGGGAGCCATGTGGAGCTGGGGGCAAGGGCACAGGGTCAAAGACAGAGGCAGGGCCAGCACTGGGTGAAACTGAGGAGCAGTGGCCGCTGCATATGAGTGATCCACCTCGAGCCCCTCCCTTCCATCACCTACCTTGCAACCCTTTGTTGTCTACAGGCTTCAGGCACTGCTGAGCTGTTGCAGCCTAGATGCCAGGTAAATTTGGCCAGGTTGGGGTCTGCCAGGCACTGGGCATGCTGCCAGGTGAGTCTTCCCCACTCTGGCAGCCAGGTGGGTCCCCCCACCCCTTCCAGTGCAGGGGCTCCATGCCTCAGGGGGAGATTTGCAGCACTCTGCTCAGAGGTTTTATTTCCTGCCTTCCCCCTCTACTCAACACTCCTGATCCCTGCCCCCAGCCTGGCAGTGGCAGCTGGGCTCAGCTAACCAGATGGCCCTAAACCTGCCCCCTCAGCCAATCAAGGGGCATGGGGGGGTGCCACAATTTGGGCTTGAAAATAGCAGCCCCTGCCACAATCAGGCCATGATACTAGCAAGCTGGTCCTGAAAATTAAACCAGGCTCTAATGATTAGGAACAGTCAGCATGGATTTACCAAGTGCAAGTCATGCCTAACCAACCTGATGATGAGATGACCAACCTGAGCAACCTTCTATGATGAGATGACTGGCTTTGTAGCTGCAAGAAGAGCAATGGACATGATATACCTTAATTTTAGAAAGACTTTTTATATGGTCTTCCACAACATTCTCACAAGCAAGCTAAGGAAGTACAGGTAGGATGAACAGATTGTAAGTAAGGTGGATAGAAACTGGGTCAGATAGTCGGGCTCAGAGGGTATTAGTCGATGGCTCAACGTCTATTTGGCAGCTGGTGTCAAGTCGAGGGCCCCAGGGATCAGTCCTGGGGCTGGTTTTGTTCAATGTCTTCATCAACAACCTGGAAGGTGGCATAAAGTGCACCCTCAGCAAGTTTGTGGATGACACCAAGCTGGTGGGGAATAGCAGATAGACTGAAGGGTAGAGCTAGAATTTAGAGAGACTTTGACAAATTTGAGGATTGGTCCAAAAGAAATCTCATGGGGTTCAATAAAAATAAGTGCAAAGTCCTGTACTTAGGATACAACAATCCCATACACTGGTACAGGCTAGGGACTGACTGGCTCTGCAGAAAAGGAATTGGAGGTTACAATGGAATATGATCCAACAGTGTGCCCTTGTTGCAAAGAAAACGACTAGCTTTCTGGGCTACATTAGTAGGGGCATTGCCAGCAGATCAACAGAAGTGATTATTCCTCATTGTTCAGCACTGGTAAGGCCACATCTGGAGTACTGTGTCCAGTTTTGGGCCCCCCACTACAGAAAGGATGTAGACAAATTGGAGAGAGTCCAGCAGGGGAAAAGAAAATGATGAGGAGGCTGGGGCATATGACTTAAGAAAAGAGGCTGAGGGAACTAGACTTATTTCGTCTGGAGAGGAAAAGAGTAACGGAGGATTTAATAGCAACCTTCAACTACCTGCATGGCAGTTCCAAAGAGGATGGAGCTGGACTGTTCTCAGTGGTGGCAGATGACAGAACAAGGGACAATGGTCTCAAGTTGCTGCAAGGGAAGTGTAGGTTAGATATTAGGGGGAAAATGTCTCTCATTAGGAGGGTAGTAAAGCACCGGAACAGGCTAGCCACAGAGTTGGTGGAATCTCCATTTTTAATGGTTTTTAAGACCCAGCTAGACAAAGCCTTGGAAATGACCCTGCTTTGAGCAGGAGGTTGGACTAGATGACCTCCTGAGATCCCTTCCAACCCTCATTTTCTATGATTCTATTTGGTTTAATGGATGCACATGCAGATGTGACACGTAGATCTCCTTCTTCACACAGCTTCCAGCAAAATATGGGTTATTCATAAAGTTATTGCAAAGCCTCAGTTTGTCAGATCTAATTTCCATCATTACTGACAGCTTCCAAATCTTCCTCTAATAAAGTGACTTATGGCCAGGTTTTGGATCCTTAGTATTGGTATACAGAGGAGAAGGCTGGTGCAGCAAGACCTCACCTTTTAGAACTTCATAGAATCTTTTTTTTCTAGGAAGAAGGCATGAGAATTGAGTGATGAGGTATGCTATAAACCTAGCTGGTTGGCTAAGCTAGGGCTGTACTAGGAGCAGAGGACTTAGTGAGCACATACTGCATCTCAGAACTGATACGTAATATTCGCAGAAACATTCTGTCTCAGCAGCCTGTGGCAGAATGACTCTAAGAAGGCAGGGTAGAGATGGACCTTTATTGATGGCAGCTGTCTGCCTTGCAAGACAATAGAATTGCACCATGTGAGACATCAGTTCACTTAACATAAACCTTGTTTGAAAGATAAAATGAACCTGGAGTGACCTTTCCAGGGCACAAAAGCCAGGACAGCGTATATGGAGATACTGAGTTGCCCACACACCAGTGCCTCTCTTGGCCTTCCTCATTTAATCCAAAGAAAAGGCAGATGCCAGTACATTTGGAACCAACTTGGATGCAGGAGCTGCCAGAGGAAAGGAAAGCATCCATTTATCCATCTATCAGGGCTCCAATTCTAGGCTGGCTGCCAACCAGGGTTAAAGAGCTCTGTCTACCCTATCATGGTGTGGCTTTGTGCAGAAGAGCACCCTAAAGGGGCGTACCAGTTTTACCCCAGCAGAAGAAATGCCACCAAAAGGTTGTACTATATATACATAAATACAAAAGTGCCACTTAAAAGTGTGTTCATGGAGTATCTGCGTTAAAACTTGCAGCGTATTCAAAAGAAACATAAACTGTATGAGTTGTGTCTGAAATAATTCTGTGGGTGCTACATGCAAATTACTGCAACTATGTTTGTTTCAAGGTCAATGTTTTCAAATTTGATCCTTACTTCTGTGTGGTCAGAGAGAGCAGGGTCTGACAGTAAGGAGAAGGGAAGAGGCTGCAGAGGGAAGAAGCTGAGAGGAAGCAGTGAGCAAGGGGCTACCTGATTTATTTTCCCTGCTGTAGCAGTGAAGGGAGACAAATTCAAAGCAAGCCGCCAATAATTAGATTCTATATCCGAAAAAATATTATAAAAATATAAATTTTCCATATACAGAATCGAATTGTTGGGGGGGAGGTTTATTGTATAATCAGAGTTGTTTTCTATTTCAATAAATACAGAAACAAATATGTTATTGCAACAAACCTCAGACCACACTGCAAAGGCCACAGATGAATGAGGTGTCTAGGTGCTTGATGTCGCCAGTGCGAGGGTCAATGTTGTTTTGCTGACCCCAGAGGGTAGAGGTGTTGCCATGCTTTTGCTTGTGAGAATTTAACAGAATTAAGTGCTTTTTCAACACTGAAACCATGGATGCTGCAGGCGCAGATGGTGCCTGGGATGGATACCCAGGCTTAGTGCACTGCCTTTGTTTGTGGACTTCACACTGTCGTCCAGAAAATGGGAAATAAATTTATTGAAAACACTGGGTCACATGTTTCGTGCACTAAAAAGCTGGGAATATTTACTAAAAACAACTTCTTAATGTTATGCACAAGCTGACCTCTCCAACTTAGGTTGCCATTCTAATTTACTTTGCAAAAATGGTTCCCAGACACAAAAATAGAAAACTACAAGAAAAAAGAAAAGGGGGTGCACAGTCTGCACTTATTTAAGAAGAACCTTAGCAAATCCAAAGCACCAAATATGCCAAAACAAACATCAATTACTACAAAAAATGGTTACTGAAATACCATTTTGAGCAACAATAACTTGCTAAAAACGCCACAGAATCTAGGATGTCAGTGAGACCAAACAGAAAGACAGCAGTGGAGTTCAGAAGTAAAAACGCTCATAGGCCGCAGAACAGGGTGGGCCACCCGGGCCATGGCCCAACCAACTTTTAGCACGTTAATTTAGCTAGCTATGCAGTTATAAAAATAGCTATGCAGTTTTAACCAGAATGACAAGTGCGCATTTGTGAGTTATAGAAATGAACGTGCTAAAAGTTGGTCGGGCCACGGTCCAGGTAGCCCATCCCATTCCACGGCCTATGAAAACACTTGTCTGCAAATAGGCTGTATTTATATTACTTGTGTCTTTGTTGAGTTAGAAAGGGTTCTCTTAATATGTTCTTAGAACCAGTATATTACTACACACCTAGTATCTGCAGAGTCCTTTCTATTTATTAAATTCACACCATATATTTTTAACTGAGAAACCCACTGAACATTGCATGGAACAGAACTTAAGCAAATCTGAATTGTATTTGTGCACTCCTTGACTTTGTCCTCCATACTCTTTTTGTATCGTACTCTCCTTCATTTTGACTCTCTCCTCAATTAGACAGCTCTTTACAGCAAGCTCTACAGCTATTTGTCAGTTCAGCACCTAGCTCACTGAAAATGCTGCATGAAGAAATAATGAGTTTTAATCTCTCCAATTGGTGTTTGTAGTTTCTAGTTAGTCTCACTATAGCTACTCCATTCTTTTATTTATTTACATACTTTGAGGTTTAAATAGCAAGAGAAGCATTAGCTTCAGCAGCTCAATTTGTTAGTAAATATTTGAGGATCCAGCAAATTCCCATGGCTTGTTATTACAAAGATGAGCCTATTGGTGTTCTCCGTCATTAAACCTGGGTTTCAGGGTATGTGTTCTGTACAGTTGTGGCTTTATATAACCACAGCAGTGATAAGTGCAGACTGATCTGCTATAGTACACCAATGCAACAAGACATAGACACAGCAGATTCCTCTGTTTAAGAGGTGCTTTCAAATAATAAGCTTTGAGAGTCTCTGTTGGGAGATTCCTTGAATACTATGTAGTGAGCACTCCAGAAATTCTAAGATGAAGGATGCATCTTTTTAAGATATCACGTATGGAACAGATATGAAAATCTGCTAAGGAAGAGTTTTAGAAAAGTAACAGATACTGTCAAAAGAAACATTTAAGTCCTAAAGCTCTCTAGCCAAATTGGAGTTTCACCAGGATAAGTATTAGAAGTCCTTTTGAACAATAGCCCACTTGGCCTCAAACATGCCAGAGAATGATACCTGTTCTTTATAGACTAACTAAATAAAAGATATATAGAAAAAGAGCATAGGCCTTTGTGAACCCTATTTCATTTCATCAGATGGTGTGAAAGGAGATGAAGAAAACAGAATAATAATAAGAGAGAAATTAGAATACAAAAGACAAGATGCGGAGAGGAAGAGACAGTGAGAGGAATAGGGAAGAGGGAGGCAGTGCTAGGAGATAGTTTCTTAATTGGTAGGGTCAGAAGGGACCTGAGCAGATCATCGAGTCCGACCCCCTGCCATGGCAGGAAAGAGTATTGGGGTCAAATGCCCCCGGCAAGGTGTTTCATAGT
>NW_017728916.1:24937106-24954306 GCF_001723895.1 Crocodylus porosus
GAGATGCATCTGTGGATGCATGACAAGGTGCGGTTGGCCTTCCTGACTGCCTCCCCACACTGCTGGCCCATGTTCATCTTGGCATCAGTGATGACTCCAAGATCCTTTTCCACCTCTGCACTGACAAGAGGGGAGTTCCCTAACCTGTAGGTATGGTGCCGGTTATTCCTCCCCAGGTGCATCACTTTCCACTTGTCTGTGTTGAATGCCATCCTATTCTCATCCGCCCACCCCTGTAACCTGTCTAGGTCCAATTGCAGCCTATTCCTCCCTTCTAGTGTGCCCACTTCCCCCCACATCTTAGTGTCATCAGCAAATTTGAACAGGGTGCTTTTTACCCCCTCGCCCAAGTCACTGATGAAGATGTTGAACAGTGTGAGCCCGAGGACCGAGCCCTGGAGGACCCCACTGCCCACATCCTCCAGGTCAAATAAGACCCGTCTACCACCGCTCTCTGGGTGCGGCCCTCCAGCCAGTTAGTGACCCAATTGACTTTGTAGATGTCGACACCACAGTCCCCTAGTTTTTTAAAAACCAAACAAGTAGTAAACTCATAAGAATAACTCTAGCCACATCACAAATGCAATACAGTTCATGCTAAAGACGTTGCAATTTAACATTTAGTAATATTTTTAAGATTAATGTTAATTTCCACAATCTTAAAATTCTGCTTCCAGAGTTCTTCAGGGTTTTTCAGTAATATTTGTGCTACTAAGAATGACATCAATAGAAACAGGTGAGCAAATAATTCAAACCAAATAACCGATTTGACCACTTAGCACCCTTTTTTTCTTTATATGCAACTAGTTTATGATTTTTTTTAAAACTTATTTCCTAGAATTAAAGTCTGCAAGCAATTTTCAGCATATAGATTGTGAGCACTTCCCTGAAATTGCTTAATTGTCAAACTTTAGAATTTGAGCTGCTGGTTCTAATCCTTTTACCAAATACAGTTTGTTAAAAGTGATTTTTATTTAGAATTTCCCAACACTTTTATTACAGAATTTGGTAATACTGACATTCTCACAGTTTCAGAAAAATTAAAAATTACTTAAAAATTCAGAACTCAGTCAGCAGGTTAGCTGAAATTTTCACAACAATCTCATGCCTATATAAATTTCACAGCAAGATCAGGTGAATTTTGGGTGTTTTCAGGTTTCACTTTTGGAGGTTTTTGAGTTTTGTGTGACTCAAACTCAGAATAAAATTCAAAGTATTATGATCCTGGGCAAAACAGAATTCAAGACAGTCATACGAGCCCCAGAAAGTTAAAATACCCACATACTGAATTATCTCTTGGTTTACAAATAAATGGCAAAATACTTGACACTGTAGCTCAAGCAGTTAATGGTACTTGTTCTGGTTCTAAGTATAAATATTCTGCTTCTTAGAACGGCCAGATAATCACTTCCCAAAATATGGTTTTAGTCTTTCTTCCTCATTCATAAGAATAAGTAATAACTTTGGTAACACACGTGAATTATTAATAGATGGTTTTATGTCTTGTCTATGCAATATCCTGTCTGATATACTGGAAGAGGACTGTGTTGCTCTTCCTTTCATTTTAAAAGTAAATTAAGTTATCTTTGTCACTGGGTAGAAGTGGTCATGGAGTTTTACTGCCATGTGTTTACTTTCTGACTCAGCTTGTCTGAGACTGCCAAAATGGCCATTGTATCATCCATCACATTCGTTTTCGGCTTACCTAGATTTTCATGAATGCATTCCACTATGTATCTCTAAGTGTGCTGGTGGAAAGGTCTGCTTTCTTACCATATCTGTTAGATTAAAAAAGAAAAAATGTTAAAACTGACAACTAAGAATTTAGGAAATGCCAGAGTACAACCCAAATTCAGCTCTTTTTTACAGAGCACAGTAAATAAGCATAAGGGAGCCAAAATACCTTTTCATGGACAGCCTCCATTCTGGCTTTTGTGTGCTGGATTTACATTGTTACCATTCCTTTAACACAAGAATTATTATTTATTGTTTTAATAATAGTAAATACCAGTAAATATTTACTGTTTATTTGATTTTTAAATGTAAAAGGTTCATATGGAACATTTTGATCACCACATGTGGAGTCTTGAGGGTTATCTGTAGGTCCACAGCACATTCCTCTACCACTAAAACTAACAGTGACTGGTAGCAGCAGAAAGTTATCATCTTCTAGGCAGGTCTTTCACTAGATAGTTCCTCGGGCACACATTTTGTCAGCGGGTATCACAGCCATTTGCTAGGCAGCAGTAGAATATTGAAACTCTGTGTGCTGAGCTCAGTCCCAGGGTCTGAGCAGAGTGAGTCCTCATAGTAACAGGCCCTTCTGCCCTCTCTGTTTCTGAGCCTTTCCCTGTTATCCCCCCAGTTCTTTTCTATGAACCCCTTTGCCTTTAGGCTCTGTCTCCAACCTATGTCTCCTTGCAGATTTCTTTTCCCCACAACTCCTGGTATTCTCCCTCTGTTCCTATCCTCCTCCAGCTTCCCTTTGCTCCTGCTTCTCTCTGTCCTTTGTTCCTAATTCCCTGTCTTCTTCTGCTACAGTCCCTGTCATAGAATTATAGAATTATAGAAAACGAGGGTTGGAAGGGACTTCAAGAGGTCATTTAATCCAACCCCATGCTCAAAGCAGGACCATCCCCAATTATATTATCTCAGCTAAGGCTTTGTCTAGTTGGGTCTTAAAAAACACCAAGAATGGAGAGTCTACCACCTCTCTGGGTAACCTGTTCCTGTGCTTTGCTACCCTCCCAGTAAGGAAGTTTTTCCTAATATCTAACCTAAACTTCCTCACTTACCAGTTCTTTCTCCTAAACCCTCTGTTCCCTTACTCCCTGTTCCTTACCTGTCTGCAGTCAAATCAAACTGCTTGTCCCTCCTCCATTCAACCTGCCTAGACACCAGGAAGCAGAGCTCTGGGAAGTAGGGAAATGGAGATTCAAAAGAGAAGTGAGGAGTAGTAAGAAAGAGGAACCCAGCATGAGAGTGGCCAGCTAGGGTGAACCATGCTCAGACATTCTGTAGACCTAGCACATGCACACTCTGGATAGCGTGAAGCAGTTGGATGGCACGTGCTCAGTGCAGACAGACTTTTTGAGAATTTCACCACCAAACTCTAGGGACATTCCTTTAAGTCTTCCCTGTGAAGATTTACCCACATTTGGCCAAGCCTTTAGTGAGCACGAGCTTTTTAATAACTTGGCCAAATGTGGGTAAATCATCCCAGGGATGACTTAAAAGCATGGGCAACTGGTGCTGCCTTAGTCAGGGGAGGCACGTGCCCCACCAGCGACCAATCAGCGACTGTGGGGAGCGTCCCCCTGAAGCCAATCTCACTGACTGACCAGGGAGGAGAGTCAATCATGAGCCAATCATGAGACGGCTGATCACTATGGCCGATCGCTGCTTCCGGGAGCGGCTGCAGCAACTTCTGGGAGCGCAACAGTGCTCCACTCCCTGGCCGGTGCTTGCAGGAGGCGCACCAGCGCTCCCACCTGCCCCCTAGCCCCGTTGCCTAAGCAGCGAGCGTGAGCCCCATGCACCTGCTATGCAGCACCATTGTTTAAAGGAATATCCTTAATGCGAAAGTAACTCTTCCTGTGTCCCTCTCCCACCAAATTTCAAATCCTTTTTCAAAGAATACCTGATCTGATCAATGAAATGATAAGCTGGTTACAGTGTTTTAATTGAGCAAACTAATATACTTCCCCTAATCAGGTTCTGGGAGACAACTGAACATTTTAACTGAAACTTTCATAAAAATTCTGCCTGAGGCAGACACTAGGCATGGAAAATTTCCTCCTAAATGATGGCCTTTCTAGAAATGCCTTCTGAGTGGTGATTTGAGCCCTTCTTGAAAGATTCCCAAACTATTTTCACAGGATGAGTCACCACCACTGGCAGGCTCTTTTCCTGCTGTTGTCAGCTTTGAATAGCATGGCACTGTTTTAATGGATAAACCAATAGCAACTGCCCATGCCTGGTTCTTATGTAGCACTTCCTATTGCATTTCGAAGTGGTTTGCAAAGGTGGAAAGTATCATTAGTTTCATTTTATGGTGGGGAAACTGAAGCACAGCTAAGGGATTTGTTTCATAAGCCAGTGATAGACTACACTCTTTATGCATCAGAGAATCAGGCTCTCAAAATTAAAGCGCACTGGGAGAAGGGGGCTTTTAAAACTGTTCTGGAGAACAGATGGGTTATCTTCATAAAGATGCAGAACCCATTTATTGGTGAAGATTTGGTATGTGCAGCATGATACTCTGGAGCACTAAGGATGACCATACCTGTCCTGAGAGTTTGATAGTCATTTTCCTTCAGCAGGGGAGAGAGAAAGAAGAAGGCATGAGACAAACTGCTATTACTAGGAAGAAATTATAGTTAAAGCAGAGAAGGGGCTTAGGAAGGGGAAGGGGTGTAATGTGTGAAGTACTGAATGATTAATAGCTGAACTTTAGCTTTCATTTGGCACAGACATCTATAATAAAAGTTTCAGCTTTTCCCATCTAAATAATGCATGTGCTAACTACCATTTTGTAAGGAAAGAAAAAGAGAGCTAAGACAGCCCTTTACAAGAGACTCCATATAAGCACCATGTATGCCAGCCTCAGGGGAGCACACTTTACCCTTGTTCACCATCAATACAATTCCACTGGAGTCAATGATATTGCACAGGATAGAACTTGTACCTGGCTGACTCCATTTGTGATCAAATGGAAGATCAATATGACTTGACAGGTATGCAGCTGTGCTGCTCATATTGACTTCAGAGCTCATTTGCCTCTCCTATGTGTGACGTCAGCAGCTTATGAGTCATTCTGAGTAGACAGGAACAACATTAGTAGTTTCCACATTTACAAATTGGAGAACTGCTTAGAACAGATTTCATGGTATTTTTAAGACAGAAGGAGCTTAGAAAAAAATGAAGCATATACAACAGGTTTAGGCTCTTCAAGGGTAGCCAGGTGTTGCACAATAACCATTTAAATAACTTTCCATGAAAAGTGCTATATTAGAACCGGATGTTAATTGCTATTATGTATTGTGCTATGCAGTGTTATAGCAATCACAACTGATGAGAATATTCAAAACAGTGACAGAAATAGAGTAAATGAGAGTCCCTTACTGGATAAATCACTCTGATACAGATTTATGGTAGGGACTGTGTCAATTTTTCTTCGGGCACTTTTGAAAGAATCATTTTTCCATATTTTAAATGCTAGCAGGGAAGCATTTTAAATGTGGAAGGTTCTGGCTGGAGAATCTTTGTTGACAGAAATTGCTTCTTGGTTCACAGAGCTGGCGGAACAGGAACAGAGGAGACGTGGACTTCCCCAGCTGCCCTGTCAGCAGGTCTTAACTGAATAGCAGGAACCTCCCTGTCTTTTTAACCCTGGCCTCTGTGCTGTTACACACAACAAAAGGGTCAACTGTGGTGAGGCATCTGATATATTGAAATCACTAGCTCGTTTCTAGAGCTGAGTGAAACTCTATCATTGTGACTGCAAAGGATCCTGTCAGAGCTCTGAAGTCAAGGGCATCACACACTGCATCTCACCTCGGTCTTGCTGCACTGCTTTCTTCCCTGGGAGGCCCAGAACTGGGGCTGTCAGATGGCTGGAGGAAAGGACAGTCTTCCTGCTGCAGTCCTCCTAGCTTTCTTGCTTCTCTCTGCTGTTTCTCCTCTGAGAGCAGAGGGAGGCCTGGGAAGAGGAACAGGGAGCTTAGAACAGATGTGAGATCCTTAGCTAGGGAGAAGAATAGAGGGAAGACATGGCTGAATTGACACATTTCTTGTGGGAGGGACAAATAGATCCAGCTCTGGGGTTTTGGGCTGTGTCTGCCACCTCCTTCCCTTTCCCTTTTACGAATAAGGTGTTGACCTTGCAGAAATACTGCACCCCTTGTTATCCAAATCTGTCTTCTCCCAGGAGGGGAAATGAGTAGGCAGCCCCAAAGACTCATAGTAACAGGGCCAATTCCTCCACCAGCCCCCTGGAAAGTAACATCAGCTCGAAGATCCAGAGCCCTGGCATAGAGTGCAACAGTACCACCAGCCTCAACACAAGGATACAGCTCTGTCAACTGCAGGGAGGAAGAGAAGCAGCCAGCATTACAGAGAGGGGCAGCTGGAATTAGCTGCATGTCACCAGGACAGCATGAGTTGTCTTGCTATATAAACTGTACAGAAGCAGCCTTTCCCCCCTCCCAACCTCTGGATTCTCTCCCTATGGTACACCAAGATAAACACTGGCAGTGATTTCTTCACTAGCGAAGGCCCCAAAGCATGAAATAGTACATTTTACTGTGCATTATGTGATAAACAATAGCTTTATTTGGTTGTATTATAATTTTAAGTCTCTCTTCTACAGCAGCTGTGAGTAAAGTAAACCAGATTGGTAATCTGTAAACAGCCACCCCCATAACCTGTTGTAATTAACCTTATACAGATTGCAATACTGGCTTACCTGATTTACATATTGAGAAAGCAACCTTAACGTAGAAAGTATATGTAAAGATATACCCTGTCAATAGTGGGGGCACATGGCAGAGCAGTTCAGGTGTGAGTTCAAATTTTGATCTCACCTTGTGCCAAAGACTGTCCAGAGTTGATCCAACTGGAAATGGGGATCTGATCATATGGCCTGTAAACAGCCACATTATCATTCCTTTGTATGCTGTTGGCTACAGAAACTAATGTGTCTGTACTGTACCCCTCCAACTCTTATGTGCTCTTAGGCTTAGTAGAATCTTTGACCTGGTTGTGGCCCGGGTCTTACAGTTTTCTATGGTTTTCTTGCATGCAGACAGATTTTGAGGGGCCAGGAGGCTCATGTGAGTCTCTAGTTTTTGTGGGATCAGAACTCTTGATTTTCAAATTCAAACAAAATAATCTCCCAGAAAACTGTTCCTTTTGTGTGCACCATCAATGAGAATAACCTTCATTCATTACTAAACAGAGATACATTTCAACTGGTAACATAATTGAACAGTTTTGTTCTTCCATTCACGGGCCCGTCCAGTCCCCATTTTCTCTATTTTTATTTAATTTCATGGCCCAGATGCACTGGTAGGTGTTGGTAGTTTTTCACTGCCAGAGCAATAGAAACTGGACATACTCGCTTTGGAAATGACCCTAAGACAACAGCAATGTAGATGGGAGAGAAGGAAGGTCAATTGCCTTGGGATACTATTTTCTCAGGTACTACAGAATAGCCCATGGTTTTCCTGCATGCTACACATACCACATGTGGGCAGGAACGCCTCACAATTTTACCCATCTCTACAAGCATCTTTCTGTGCCACAGGTAGAGAGAGCATTTCCCTTCTGAAATAAAACTGGTGGAACTGGCCCCCCAACCAAACTAACTACCTCTGACCTCAGTCTGCAAGAATGGTGCGTGGCAAAGCTCTGTTCCACTGACCTCCACTGGCCTCAGCTACCATAAATTGTACTGGGTTCACATCAACAAGCACTGGTCCCCATACATACAATGTGATATTAGTATGTGGTAAAAGACAGCTGAAGTTGGTAGCATTCCTCTCTTAAGCGTTTCCAGATTAGTATTTAACTCAGTTTTGAGACAGTACAACATAAATGCTTGCTTACTTTGTTGAAAGTGATCCTGCAGGATTTTAAATAAGGACCATGCAGAGATTATTTTATAGGGAACTGGGACATCCGTAATGGATTTAGTCATAAAGATTTATCCTTATCCCAGTCGTTGACTGAATATACATCAATACAAATCTGTAGTCTTCTTTAGAGTTCCCAGATCAGCACAAAGACGTGTTTACCTGATTGCACTTATTTCTTCTTAAAAAGGCTTATTATACTGATGTGGGTATAATGTCATCTGAGGGGTGATCAATTAGAATTCAGACACTGAACGAATCCAATCTGTCAAACTCTGTTTCTAAGTTCTAAATTCCATCAAGAAACAATACATGGCACAGCTATATTTATTTTTATCTTCAATGTAATGTTCTTATAAGCAATTCATTTCCAAAAACTAGGCCATTTTGGAGAGGATTTTTCAGCAAAGGAATCAAAATTAAGATTACTAAGTAATAAGACCCAACCATTCACTAGAAGAATTTCATAGGCTGGAGCTCAGTTATAGTACCTTGTAGATTCCAAATGCATATCACAGTTCTAACGGTACAGTTACAATGTGTGAGTTCTTGTTAATGCAACAAGGTAGCATTTTTTAAAGCTCCTAATTCTTTGTGCCACTGAAAACAAAAGTTGTCAACCGGTTTCCTTATTTAGGTCCACTAATTAAATGAGAGCCTGTGTTAAGGATCACCTTCTACCAAGTCATATCCTTCCACCAATGACCATCCCTTTGGAACCCACAGTCAATATTAACCCACAAAGTAAAATTAATTAAGCAGTTCATGTACTTTTGCTACTTATTACAGTTTAGCAGCTAGAAACCAAGTGATCACCAGCAAGTGCTCTGTTGAACACCAGGCTCTGTGGACCACAGTATGGGAAGCTCTGAGATTTAAAAATCTATTTCTCAAAAATCAGAAGTAAACACCATCTGGTGCATAACATTTATTGCCTTTTTATGACAATCAGGTATTCCATTTCACCCATAGCATAAGTAAACATGAAGTTGCTTAAGAGAATCCAGAAACACAAAAGCCAACATCATGCTACATTTATCACAAATCTGCAAACTGGAGATTTGGGATTTCTGTATTATTTGTGATTAGAGGTCTCTAGAGTGCTTTTAAAAATGCCCAGCATCAGATTATGCAAGAAGGAATCACTAATATTAGCACTGGCTGTGTTGACATTGCAAGAGCACTTTGTTTTTCATGCAGAGATTTGTTCAGTGCAAGAGATGAAAACACAAGAGGCAATGGAGATGAGGGTTACAAGGTTATGCAAGCTACACCATGTCAATCTCTTCTTTCCATGATATCAACATCCTTGCCTTTATCGGGGTCCAGCATCTGGCTGGCTGTGTATATCAACAAATGCGTAGCCAGATACAGAGATCCAGAGTGGAAGTTACCTGCTCTATTCTGGCCCCTTTAGAAAATTCTTAAAGATGGTTGATTTGTGGATTCTCAGCATTAGTAGCCACAGCAACCTATCAAGACGTGACCAATGAGTCGGGATGCAGTGTGATTGTCAAAATATATATGTTCCTTGACCCAGGCATGGTTGCTATGCAAATCCTTTCTCCCACACATACAATTTATGCTGCTCTTACTAAGAATAAATTACACAACAGTTACAGCCAGAAAATGGGTGCCTGTTAATACTGCCTTTGTATGTGTTTTACATTTTTGTATGTGTTTTATATGTTTGTATGTTTTATATGTGCTTTACGTCTTTGTTTATATGTGCAATTGACCCCCTGGCTTGCTATTTAGAAGGAAAACACTGGATTAACATGCAGTATCATTTCTCTGTAAGTAATGATGGTAACTTCAATGTAATTAGTAGATCACTGGTTTCTAACATGTTCAGACTTCCATACAGATATAAAAGGGATTAGTTTTACAACATAAAAATAAACTGTAGGCAATTTTTTTAGCCAACTAATAACATGGCATACAGGGAAACTAAAAGGCCTGACTTGCTAAGTATATATGAGGAAGTATATATGGGAGAGAAAGAGGCACAAAGTGAAAAATACTAGTGTGTATTCCCTCTGAGGATCTCAAAGCCCTTACAGACATTAATTTGGGATATAGCTGCACTGAAGTAACAGTAGTGCAATGAAAACATATCTGAGCTAGCTTTCAAGTATCTAGCTCAGGTCCTGACGGCAGTAGCACAAAGCTCAGCGAGGTCTGCAAAACTGTATTTGGATGATTGGATTGTATTAAGTGTCATGCTTCCGCAGCTGCACTGTTAGCAATATTCAACATAGAAATATTCAGCATAGCTAGTTTAAAGCTAGCTTGGGTACCCCAACATGAGTTGCAATCATTGCAAGTTTCTCCTCCCTGCCTCCTCTTCCCCACAACCTTTTTCCACGGGATTAAGTTTTAGGATCCAATTTAGGAATTCCCTCATTGGAGTTTTTCACATGTTGCCCATATTTTTTATGGCACAGCACCATGGCAAATGGGCCTCTATTTTCATAGTCCCTCATTAGCCATGTGCCATTCTTCTTTGTGTTAAGTCCACAGATGCATTTAAATGGAGATGTCAGGCTATTTGGTGGATGAGGGTGGAACCAGGATGGTTGGTCAGAGGCAGCAGGGGCAGCATCTGGCCTCTGCTTTTTCTGTCCATTTTTTTTTCCTCCATAGCAGCCAACAGATATAATTGCTATTCCACTCGTGCTTTTCTGAGGAAAACTCCAACCATTTCAAACTGGACTAAAAATGGTTTCATTATTTGGTCCACTATGTCCCAGGATTGGATTAGTCCTCTGGGAAGCTTTTCTCCTTTAATTCCTTCCTCTCTGGTGTTTCTGTACTAGTTGGTATCCCCTGCAGGCTTCAGAGAGAACGCTAGTCTGAGGAAGCCAAAGACACAAGGAAAGGAGTCTATGTCTTTCTTCATCTCCCTTCTCAAGTATCCCATGGACAACCTCAGCTAACTGCATGGGCAACACGGAGCTTCTCCATTGCAGCTGGTCCAGGCTGTGTAGCAGAATTGGAGAGTTTGGATCTTATGGGCCATTCCTAATTATCATTGTCCATCATCCCATGCTGATGGGGAGTGACTCCATAGAAATTTTTTCTCTAATGATTTTAAAAACTCGTCATGAAAAATTTACTTGAAATAACAGGCCATTTAAACCAAGGGATTAGGCAGTAATGTGTAAATAGGCCTCAAATATGGCATTTTGTTTGCATGAGTACAGAAGGGAGGCAGTCCAGTGAGTTGCTGTCACCTCTCTGGCTATCTGTGCACATGCTCGGAGGTTGGGCGAGTGTGTTTTAATTTGAGAGTTCCTGGACAGCTGCTCTAACTAGAATGGCTCACCATCACATATATTAAGCCTCCGTGCATTTCAAGATGGCTATGGGATGCTTATTTTAAAGCTCAGTCAATGAGGTTTAGTTAAAGCATCCCTGTGGCCATGAAACATGGTGGGGCTTAATACACAGGGCAGTAGGGTGAGGCTGGAGCCTTCTGATTAGAATGTGGAACAGACTCATCGAGTCTGCTCTGACATGTTCTAATTCGAACACGAATGAGCACATCTATAGGCAGCCAAGTCTAGAGGTCACTTTTAAACAGGACCAATTGCAGGTAATTCAGCTCAAGAAGTTTACATCTAACCGTTGCCTCTAGCCATTTTCTGTATAAATCTATTGCATTTTCATTGCTTCCTACCATTAGCAGTTTTCAGATATAACTGCATCTGTTTCAGAGGCCATCTGCTATTATGAATATTGCAGCAACTAGTAGAGCAAAGTAAGTAGTGGGCAAAGATTGAAATCTCTTGTGCCAGGGTTCCCTATTAGAATAGACTGAGGAGGCCAAACTGGCTTGGATAACTTAAATGCCCAACATAATTCAGTTTTATGTAGCCAACTGTTTTTGCCTATGAGAGACTAAATATGTGATGGTACACAGATACCCAGTATTCCCTGATGTTTGTGTCATTTAAATTTCTTTCTGTTGTTTATTGACATCCAGCACAACTTGAGGCCTCATTGCTTTTATTCAGCAGTTGGCAGGGAAACTGTGCTTCTTAATCATCATAATGCTTTCCATACTTTCCCCCTTTCGTCTTCAGCATACATAATCTTATTTCATTAGGTCCACAGGTTTGAGTTTATTCAGTGTTTTTTTCTCTGTCATTTTCCTCAGTGCATCATGCATGGCTGATGTTAAAAATGACTAATTGTATTGATCTATTATCGTGATTTAAAACCAATCCTCTTTGCCAATAGCTATGAAATTCACATGTCATGAACTAATATGTGTCCTCCTATCTTGATCATGCAATCCTTAGGTGCTTAGGCACCACGACTGAATACAGTGGAATTGCTCTTGGAGCCAATATAGGTCCCATCAGTAGGAAATAGTGCATATGTCTGATTTGTTTGCTGTGCACCTAACAATGAATTAGGTATTTGCTTTTTAAGCTTGTTTTAGACATGTACCATTTTATAGCTAGAGTCAGTATCTTAGGGTTTTACTTCTAATTCTTCCCTCTGACTCAGTGTGTGACTTTGATACCTCATTTAACTGAACAGTAACCTTAGGTTTCTCTTATAGAAATAAGGATAATAACCCCTAACTTTGTTGAGTGCTTTAAAATGTCTAGATGAAGGCACCATATGAGTCCTAATGCTTTGCAATGCTGTTTTTCAGTAATCATTTTTCCATAAATAAGTAATCAATTAATATTATATGAACATTATAATATCAACATTATATCAGGTGAGAGCTAGTGGGGTAAACAGGAAATGGAAGGAAGAAAACAGAGAAGAAGGGATGAGAAATGGAAATGGAAGACTGAAGCATACAGAGAAAGAAAAGAAAGAAAATGACATCAAAAGAGAGCAAGCATAGGCAGGGTGGAGATGGCAGACAAATTGGAGAAAGGAGGAGAGAACATGCCCTCAACAAGATGGAAAACCCCCATCCTGCCAGAAATGATGGTTTCTATTAGTCACTCTGAGAAGGTGCTGCCAAGAACAAAAGGCTAATGTGATAGCCAAGGTCTAGATCAGCTTATCTGAACAACAAATGGCTCTCTTTTCATACCACTTATTCTATGTAAAAAATGAAAAAGGAAGGTGTTTGACATCATTTGCTTTTCAGATCTCTTTAAAGCATGGATCACTAGACTTCCTGCTAGGCATGTGATTCATATCCAGTGCTTTACTTTCCCATCTTTATTTTCAGAGCATTTCTAAACACTGATTGATAGCTTAAAGGTGAGGTGATCACTCCCTTAGAACCCAGGTGTCCAGCAAGTGGCTAATTAGTTGCACACAGAAATTGTCACAAAGTAATTACTTGTGCAGCTGAATGAAAGGCGGAGCTCTCATACCATAACATTTAGTATTTTATTTTATTTTCACGTCTCAGTGCTTTACATAAACTTGAACTTAATGTTTTAAGTTTCACTACCTTATTTCATTTCCTGAAAACCAACAACCTTTGAGAGCACATGGGTTAAAATGGCAAATCTGGATAAGCCTCTTCATTTTTAGGAAACTGAATTGTTCTAATATAATTTTACAGTTACCCTATAA
Source organism: Crocodylus porosus (assembly GCF_001723895.1). Taxonomy (NCBI): domain Eukaryota; kingdom Metazoa; phylum Chordata; order Crocodylia; family Crocodylidae; genus Crocodylus; species Crocodylus porosus. The sequence goes on from NW_017728916.1 coordinate 24,950,300, forward strand.
CAATTTGTTCACTGTCTCTTGTGTTCATTCTCATAGATGACCTTGACTGTCAGTTTTGTTTCACAGAACTCAGTGGATCACAACCTGTTACTCCCAATTCAATAAAATGTGAAGCAAAGTAAATTGCTGTTGCTGCAGACATGAGGAGGGGTTAGTGTGGAAAGAAAAATAAATTGCATATTTTGAGAGGTGGACCATATAATCTTTGTAAAAGAGCAAAGCAAAGGTTGAGGGTAAGCCACAATATTAGAAAATGGTGGAGAAGTTGGTGCTATAAAATGTGTTATGTATGAGCATATAGAGAACCAGGAAACAAGATTAGTAGCATTTTGGAGATAGGGATATGTGTAATAGTGACTATACAGCTGCTGGGAAGAAAGAGGATGTTACAAATCTGCATTCTTATTTGCTGGTTATAATCTATGGCAGGGGTTTTCAACCTTTTTTAGTAAGTGTACTCCTGACGGCCAGAAGTTTTTAGTAAGTGTACCCCTGGAAGCTGGGGGTGGAGAAGGAGGGAGTGCACAGCCAGACATGGAGCCAGGGTACTCTTACTAAAAAAGGAGCAGAGTGGAGGCAGTGTGGGGTGGTAAGAAGCAGCACCGCCCAATATCTGGCTGGCTGGTCAGTGCCTGTGGGGCCCAGAGGGGCACCATTGCCCTCACCCAGCCCTGCTTCTGGGAAGTGGCAGCACTCCATCCCCAGCCGCCCACACGTACCCTCTAGGGCCCTCCCAGGTACTGCCAGGGTACACAAACCCCCAGTTGACAACCCCTGCTCTATGGCATGTTACTTAAAGTAAATAGGGCACTGGTATTTTTTTATATATCATTTTGGAAAAAAGAATAAGTTCCAAGAAGTTAGGGCATTCCACATAAGAAGAGAGATGGAGGGTCACATATCTGCACAATTTATTCATTCTGATCAGTGGTGACATGTAGGGGGTGCATGGGGGTACATGTGCACCCCCTGAGAGCACTGGTGCACCCCCTGTCAGCCAGCATTCCTGGGCAGGCTGGGGGCAGGTGAGAGTGCTGGTTGGTGCCCCCCTGAGAGCACTGGCTGGGGAGTGGGGGTTCTCCCAGAAGTATCAGCGGTGTGCCCAAAGGTGCCAGCAGCACGCTGCTGCCATTTGCAGGTCAGCAGGATTGGCCATGGGACCCCCTCCCAGTTGGTGGGATCAGCCATGAGGGACCCTCCCATGGACGATGACTGGCCACTGAGGGGCCAAGTACCCCCGCGACTCAGTCACCTATGATTTTAATGCTACAAGTGAACAGCATTTAGGAGACAGCTCTGATGAAAAGGGAATGTAACAGAGTAAATGGGTTTGCGAAAGCCCCATCAAGGTGAAGCCAAATTCAAAAAGCCCAGAAGAGTCAAGAGCAGCCACATCATGTCTTGAATATGTAGTGTAAGGTGCATCATGTGTTGCAGTTCATATATCTATATCTATCTATATAGATATAGATATAGATATATTTGGTGGGTGAAAGAGCAACAACACCGTTCACCCCCAGATCTAAAACCTAATTGTGTCAGTACTGGATTTATCCAGATTTGGGGAGAGGGAGGAGATGCTATCCATAGCGGTCTCTTCAAGGACACGGGACCACATAGAGAGACCATGCAAAGAGCCTTCCATCACATGCAACAAACTCAAGAGCCCACCACAACTGCATTCCTTGGCATTCAGGATACCTCAGAGAAAAAGTAGTCTTGACAGGAAGGAGGAAAAGTTGTGAGCCATCTTTGCATCATTTTGCAGAGAAGGTTGGCTGCACTAAAAGAGCAGGTTATGCCTGGGCTAGGGACAGAAGTTACACATAAACCAGTTTAGGTGATCAGAACCTGGTTTAAACCTGTAACAGAACATAAATTCAGTGCACATAAACCAGGTTCAAAATGGCTGACACTGGTTTAAGATAAACCGGTTGAATGTACTATTAGACTTAACCAATTTCAGTCAAGCCAGTTTATGAAACTTCTGTGCCAAACTCCTTCCTGGTTCAAGTTAAATCACAGTCCCCCAGCACCCCAGCATGCTTTCCAGCTGTGGACTGGGCTGGGCTCCGCTGTCTGCTACGAAGAGCAGGGGAATGGCTCCTCCCTTCTGCTCTCTAGGGCTGGTTGACAAGGGGGTGGGAGGCAAGCCCAGCTGGGAATAAACCCAGTCTATGGGGGGGATGGGTTGCCCTGCCCCCAGAGAGTGGGGCTAAACACTCCTTCCCCTGCTCAAAGTGAATACAGCCAGAGAACCATGCTGTAGTGCCCTCCAGCATCTGGCCTGAGCCACTGCAGGCATGTGGCTGCATTTCCTGAATCAAAGGTCTGTTCACTTCTGTTTCAATTTAATATGTGTATCTTAGACTAACCTGCAAAGACTGAATCGATTCAGCCTCAGGCTTTTTGACTGTCTGTACCTAGCCCTACAGGATGGTGCTGCTACATAATCATTGTATGCCCTGCATCTCTTGGTCCTTCCACAGTCTCTTCAAGCTCCCCCTTAGGTAAGGCAATTTCATGCTACTCAGCAGCTACTGTAGTGGCCCATGTTGATTTATGGGTTCCAGAGCTTTTATTTAAATCTCTAATTTAACTGAAAGGTGAACAACTTATACCAATTACAGAATCTAAGGGGACGATTCTAAGCTTGGTTACAGTGGGGTGTAACTTCAGTGATATCAATGGTTACATGATTGGAATTACTTAATTTTTTTCACATATGACTACATACATGTCAGGAGGGTTGTAGATCAAAATTCATCCCACTCTACTGTTAAGTATACATAAGATCATGTAACTGTGGATTTCCAGAGTTGTGGAGCCAATATTTGAAGGGGTGTAAACTGGTATAATGTGACTTGGAAAGTTTATTCCTATAATCATAAAATAGTTTATTACACCTTGGCTAAGGTGAAAGTTACACATACACTGGGTTAAGTGATCAGAAACTGGTTTAAAACTGTAACAGAACATAAGTTCAGTGCACATAAACCAGTTTCAAAATGGCCTAAACCAGTCTGAGATAAACTTGGTTGAACGTAGTATCAGACTTAACTGATTGAGGTCAAACTGGTTCATGGAACTTCTGTCCCAGACTCTTTCCTGGTTTAAGTTAAATCAGAGCCCCCCAGCATCCCAGCATGCTCTGCAGCCCTGGGCTGAGCTAGGCTGTCTGTTCCAGCCAGGCAGCGTTAGCCCCATCCTTCTCCTCCCTAGCCAGAGCACTATCACTGCTCTGGCTGGCTGAGAAGCAGGTGCGGGTGCAAAACCCTCCTCTGGAGTGCAGCCAGATCTGCTTGGTAGGGAGACAGCAGCCCTTGACGGGCATCCCCAGCTCCCCCTTCCCCTCCTCCCACCCCTTTGCTGTTCCAGTGGCAGAAACGGGAGCATGGCCAGACCCCAGCAGCCTGAGGGAAAGGTGGGGTTTAACCCCCCTGTTGCAGGGGAGGAGGGGTAGCGCATGTGCCAACAGGCTCTGCTCATGCACTCAGTGCCACAGTACCCAGGTGCCAGTAGCTTGAAGGGGGTGGTGTCTTAATCCCCCCACTGCAGGCAGAAGTGGCATGGGCACCAACACAGTGCTGGCTCCATCCCATGCTGAAGATTCCCTCATGCCCCTGGCCCATGGCAGTTTGCCCTCAGCACCTAGTGCTGCCACAAGTAGGCAGTAGGTGACAGGTGTCTCACCTCTGCCCATTGCAATGGTTTGCTCCACCACCTCCACCAGGAGAGGAAGCAGGCTGGGGAGCTGTGCTCCAGATGCAGTCCACCTGCAAACCATGGGCCCCGCGTGGGGCTGAACCCCACGTGGCGCTGCCTGCCACCCCAGCCTGGGCTGTAGTGCTGCAGTAGGAGGCAGTGCTAAGTCGGGCTCTGTGATTATCCCCGGCTCTCTCCTTCCCTGCCATCTGTGCCTGCAGCTGTTGCACATGGGGCCGTTCGAGCTCCTGGAGGCTAAGTTCCAATTTGGTCCCCAGAAGTGAGTCACACCACAAGCCACA
>NW_017728916.1:24954317-24987862 GCF_001723895.1 Crocodylus porosus
TTGGGCAGGGGGCTGGACTCGATGATCTCCCGAGGTCCCTTCCAGCCCTAATGTCTATGAAATCTATGAAATCTATGAAACCTGGAGGGTTGGCATTCAGATGCTAGACTGTCCAGAAGTTCCAGAGCCAAGAGGAGTGATGACCCTGCAGAGATAGGCAGTACACCCACTGCCTCATTCTCTGCTGCTCCTCTGGTGAAAGGATAGAGCAGCAGTGAGGTACTTCCATCCAGACCTTCTTTATAGAGATTGCTGCCATGACATTTGGTAATGGCATTTCAAAGAGCTGTACAGCGCCTGGTCTGAGTTTATCTCGCAAGTCATAAGTTAATGCAGACATCAGCGCTATTAATGCTGCAGAAAGCCAAAGTGGCTGGAACTAATTTGGATCATTATTCCAAATTATTAGCTATTAGGTATTAATAGCTTTGGGGGATTCCCAGTTGATTCCTCATGAAAGCTTGAGTATTTTTGTGAAAGGAACACAAATAACACCCCATGCCAAGCATGAACAACTGGTGCCTCCTGAGACTGGGCAGCGTGGCGAGTGGCAACCACCTGCAGAAACCGGTGGTGGTGTTGGTGGAGGGTGGTGGGGTGGGGTGTGGAGGTGAGCAGCAACCGCCCACAGAAGCCGGTGGTGAGTGGCAACTGCCCACAGAAGCTGACGGCGGTGATGGTGGCAGCAAGGGGTGGCTAGTAGCGACCTCCCACAGAATCTGGTAGTGGCCTATCTCAGGGGGAATATGTGCCCCCACCTACATGTCACTTATACCTGAAAGTAGTGGGTGAGGTGGCTTTCCTGCTCAGCCATGCAAATGTTTCCAATGAGGTTCATTTTACCTTCTGTTGCCCTTTGTGCCAATAAAGAGGTCAGCCTTGGGGATCCTAGCACCCACCCAAAGACCCAGAGATCAAGGAGAGTCTTGCTGTAATCAGGGAGTCTTGCCATTGACTTTCATGAGCCATATATCAGGCATAAAATAGTGTTCAAGTTTCCTTTCCATATGGAAGTGAGAATGATATCCCACAGACTGAAAACCACATGGTGAGGCTGGAAACTGCACAGCTACAGTGCTGCTATGGTAAGGGCACAGCGATTGCCATATGCTGAGGTCAGCAGTCTGCTAATCATATAACTGGGACAGAAGCAAAGGTATGTTGGGGAAATCAGTGGCAGATGAAAGGAGTTAGGTCCTTTACCGTGCTGTGGGTTCCTTTGGGAAGGAAGATGCTGGACTTGACTTGAATTTCTGTGGCCTGGGTGGCAGTAGCATCCAGAGTGGAAGTGGTGGTGGTTACGCTGGCAGTAGCTGGGCCAGCAGTGGTGATAGTTGCCATTCTTGTTCTCCCTTGAAAATTGGCACCTAGGGCTGGTTTCCTGATTGCCCATCCCTAATTACACTACTACTTGACTTTCGTTTAGGCTGTCACAAATTTACATCATACTAGCAGTCTAGAGAGGCCTTAAAGTGACCTGCTAGACTGACAGACTGGTGAGGATGAGAACCAGACTTATTAGGCCTAAGACTTTCAAAAGCAGCTACTGCTCTCAGGTATGTTGTTTAATGAGCTGGGTTTCTAGAGGTCAGGGGCTCAGAACTTTTAGGGTAAAAATCAGGCCCTTTTAAGATAACCCAGTTTGGGCATGCCAGATCTGTAAGCATTTGTTAAAGCTTGGCCTAGTTCCACATAAAAGATCACTCCTAGCAAAGAACAGTGTATGCGTGTGGAAGGAACTGACACTATCATGGCTAGGATTGCCTACTCTGACTGAAGCTTTTCTGACAGATTGGTTTTTTTTCCAACATGACATAATTCATTATTAATTGTACTGTTCAACCCATTCACAATATCAGTCTCCTGGATTGCTTTCCATAGTCACTGGGAGATTGATGCCAATTCTGGTAGACTCCCGACCAATCCGGGAGAGTTGGCAACCCTAGTCACAAACCATACTTTGCTGAATGCGAGGATTGATCTGCTTCCAAAGCTGCCATGCTATTGCATTTCAGCAAGCACCAGGTTCACTTAGTCTAGGGACAGACATTACACATAAACCAGTTTAAGTGATCAGAAACGGGTTTAAATCTGTAACAGAACAGATGTTCAGTGTACATAAACCAGTTTGAAAATGGCTGGAACTGGTTTGAGATAAACCTAGTTGAATGTAGTATCAGACTTAACTGATTTGGGTCAAACTGGTTTATACACTGCCTGTTCCAGACCCCTTGCTGGTTTAAGTTAAACCAGACTCCCCCAGCATCTCAGCATGCTCTCTGGGCTGGGTGGGGCTCTCTTCTCTACAGCAGAGCTGGCCCCTCCCCTCTGTTCCCTGGCTGGAGCTGGGTAGAGACTGGAGGCTGCCTCCACACACCCCTCGGCATTCCCTGCTAAGCAGGAATTTCCCCCTCCCCTCTGCCTTGCCAGGAGGTGTCTGTGTATTAGATAGCAGACCACATGCTGGTTATGGTCTGTGCTGTGGCAGATGGGACAAAGGCAGAATCAACAGGTGGCTGGTAATGTCCCTCTGTTGTTTTCTTAATGGGGTGATGAACACTGTTATCAATTCCCTGCTGGGCTAATCAGAACATCCTGCTGGGGCCTGGCCATGCTGCCCCTCAGCTCAGTGCTGTGGAAGGGAAGGAAGGGCTGCTCTAGTGCCCCACAGCTTCTAGCCTGAGCCACTGCAGGCATGTGCTCACATGTCTGGGATGTCTGTGCAGTTAGAAATGGATTTAGCTTAACAAGGTTTAACTAACCTTCAGAAATTGAATCAATTCAGTCTCAGGCTTTTTGAATTTCTGTTCCTAGCCTTATAGAACTAGGGGGCAACTTAAAGGTTGTCAGTGAAATATGGAAACTACTGCAGGCTTTTCCCCAACAAAGGTCAGAACTAGGGTGTAAGAGTGGGAGGCTGCAATGTCTAACCAACTGCCCCAGTGGCTCAAAAGCCCATCTCTAAGCTCCCACTCAGTCGGGCACCATGAGACAGTTCAAGCAGCATCACCTGTGATATATGAAGGGGATTGGACAGTGTGCTATAGGGGTGGGCTTGAGCCAGGTAGCAGTGGGTGAGGGAACTTGATGTCATCAAACAACTTTCTCCCCTTCTGTGAGTCATTCCATAAAGTAGCGTCACCATCAACAGTCTCTAGCAAAAGATCACTGCTATATTCCACCCACAAGACCCTTCACCTTCTCAGCACTGTAACTGCAGCCACCAGCACATCTAAAGGTTATATAAAACTCCACTTTCCGGGCTGGCGAAGAAATAAAGCTCTTCTCTTCTGAGCTTGCCTCACTATACATGGTCTGCAGAGCGAGGGAGGTTAGCCACTTCCTCACTTGGTAGCCTCACATGTTGTCAGACTTCCCAGAAGACACTTGTAAGCACACATACAGCAACGTGACTGGAGACATTGCCAAGTAATCGTCTCTGTAAATATATGCAAGCCCTGCAATTTACCAGGCCTGGTACTCCCCAGAAATTCAAAGCAGCCAAACAGTAGAGGCAACAAAATGCTTTCATGACTGTTTATTGTGCACGTTGCTGGGAGGGGTGGCTGTTTTGCAGCCTGCCTTTGGCTTCACAAATCATGGAGTTGAGCTGAACACTGTTCTCTAATGTGAAAGCAAAACAAACAACAAGTGATCTGCAGGATGAGCTGGGCACTTTCTAGCTCCTGTAGCAACTCCAGTGGTATGGATCCATGAATCCTGCAATTAGCACTCAGTCAAGCTTTCTGTATCTGGCACATGAGCCAGAAGGAATTCTGGCTCCTTCTCCCATGATTGTGATAGCTGTGCTCAGCTGACAAGGCAGTAAACAATAAAATTCCCTTCTGACATTGATAGTAAGGAAGATCTAACCTTGAACAGGCACTGGGGAAGGTACATTTTACAAAGACTCCAGGGACTACATGACATTGTCAGCACTGCCATTCTCCTTCCCCTCCTACCTGCTTCTGCTCACATATGCCAAACCTAGAAATATGCCTATGAAGGTTGCTCCCTGATGGTCTCCTGGTGATCTTTATATCTAGTAGGTTTCAGAGCAGCCTCTGAAGCTTGTCTTCAGAGCATACTTAAAAAAGGATAGCACTGGTAGAGCTGGGAATACACTATAGACATAACCTACAGTTCCCATCTAGGGCACAAATAAAGTGTTTGTGCTGAAATGGGAAGCCTTCTACATAGCAGTCCAGCAAGGTATTCCAGAAAGCAGGTGTCTACTGATCCTTCCTTCAGATCTGGCTACAATTTCAAACTTTTGAGGTGAAATCTCCATGAAAGAAAGCAAGAAAGCCAGCAAGTAAGAAAGAAAAAGACAAGTGACTATCTTCTTGCAAAAGCCCCTTTTTGTCATTTCTTCCCACTAGCCAAGTTGACATTGGTCAAACTTGGATGAAATTATTCATTATAATTTTGAAGAAAATAGCAGAAATTAAAAAAAAAGATACAAACCACTGAAGCAGCTCTCCATTATCTCTAATAAAAGAGGAGTTGAACTGCTGTGGTTTGCCCATGTGGGGCACCAAGAGCTTTCTTGTCATTCTTGGTTTCTTCACATGCTCCTTCTTTAAGGTATGATCCAAGGCCCTTTGAAATCTGTTATAAGGCATCTTCCTGGTCTCTGAAGATCTTTATTGATCATGCTAGTTGCCATCCCCCTTTTCTGGCCTTACCTGCCACGCCTTGATGGGAGAAAACAAATAATATATAATGCCACAAGTCCTCGTAAAGCCATGCCAGGGGTCCTGCAATGACCTCTGCCAATTCCCTCTGCACCCTGGGATGGAGATCATCTGGACCTGCTGATCTGAACACATACAGCCCCACCAGAAGTTCCCTAACTAGGTCCTTTCTGACTCTAGGCCTGGCTGCGCCACCCTGAGTCCGTCCCAAATCCCAGTTGGGGGGATGTCCTGGTCCTTGCTCAGAAAAATGGAGGCAAAGAATTTGTTAAAGAGCCTCACTTGATTGAGACTATGGAGACCGGTATTCTCCTTCCAGCTTTGCCACTGATCTGCTGAGCAGCCTTGGTCAAGCCACATGCCCTCTTTCATGGCAATAATGAGACTGGCCCCTTGGTAAAGTGTGTTGATATCTATAGATGAAAAGCACTATATAAGATCAAGGTTTAGATAGTATCTAGCTGTTGGTGTCCAGGATGTCCTGAGCTCACTTTCAATTTCACTTCTTTTTTTAGAATGAAGAGTCTTTGTTGAATATACAGCAAGCTTTGTAATCAAAATCTTTACCCTGAAGTGAGGGAATCCCCAGGGTGTGGTTCTGTTTTTTTCCCACTGTTTGCGGTGAGAGAGAATAACCTCTATTCTGCCCATCTGCTTTGCAGGGAGGAGAGAATTGTTTCTGTGACCCTGAGATGTTGCTGCATAGCAGTGCTTTCTTGTATTGCACATTTTTCTGCAGTAGAACATGAAACAGAGAGTGATCTATCTTTTGGAAAGCCCTACAATGGAAGGAGCTCCTTCAACTCCTCTGTTCTCAGAAAATTTTATAGCACACTTGCTTGACTTCACTGAAGTTACACCAGGTATGAGCCTGGCCTCACGTACCAGTAACATCTTGGTTTGTACCACTCTTGCATTTAAGTCAAGAGGAGATCGTTCCAACATCTAAACAACCTTGGGAAGTGCAAAAATTGCAGGATAGTTGGGTGGACAGGAGAAGTGTATTCAGATGGCATCATCCAGATTTCTTTAGTTGTCCTCTCTGGGGATCGATGTCTAGACACAAGCTAAGGCCTCAGTGACTTGGCTATCACCCCCTCTATCAAATGTCAGAACACAAGGCTGCCTGTGATCTTTCCAGGCCCAGCTGGCTATACCTTTTATGATCTTCAGTTCTGATGGACTGTCCCATTTCCACGTATTCCAACCAGTAGAAATGTGTTTTTCTTTTCACTGCTGGGAGGTCAGATTAAATCCATCACAGGAAGGTGACCCTCAGGTTGTACATGAGGGTGGTCAGATGCAGTGCGGCTGCTCAACTCATGCAGACTCTAAGAGTCCCCACCCACTCAGCTTTGAAGACCCAAGTACAGGGTTACCACACAAAGTATCTGCTTAGGTCTGTCCAGTGTCCTCGGAGCCCCATCATCCAGTACCGAGCCAGTGGTGTATATGAAGTGAGTTTGAAGGGTTCTTTCCCTAGTCTGAAAATCTGCAAGCAAGTGACCACATGATAGACACCCCACAACACCTTGTACCTTGACAGCAATTTGAGCAGAGGGGCAAAAGCTGAGCGATGCATGGGAACTCAGCCGCCTTCTGATGCCAAAGGGACCTACCCATCTTACAGCTGAGGCAGCACTTCCCTCAATGTACTAGCTGTGCGGCAGCTTATCCCCTTTGACCATCAGCCCAGCACCTTTGGCAGCACTGGCATGACTGTTTAAAGGGTACTGGAGAGCAGAGGCGGCTGGGCATAGCCTGTGAGCTCCTGCTAGGGAGAGATGGGTTGATGGAAACCACTGACAGAACAGACCAAGCATGTGGCCTATGCACATGGGACTTGTGACTCATTCACCTCACCCCTGCAGCTGGCTGCTGTTTTGTAGCGCAGGGTATGTTGCCTAGCTACTTGCTCTAGCCTTCTTGCTATTTGATTTTCTTAGAAACTGCACATACATGCTTGACTGCCTCAGGGTAGGAAGTGGCTAACCAGGATCTTGGTGGCAAATCACACAGACCCAAAATAGTGCCTTTGCTGAGGATCTTACTTGCAACCCTGGGTTCATTACAGAGAACACAGACATGTATTTGGTGTTTTTCTGCCCCTTGTGGGGTAGCAAGGGCCTGTGTATGGCCATAGGGAATACCCCCCATCACTTCCCAGTGGGGACTAAAGCCCTGGCTGGCTTGATCTTCTGAAGTCACATGCACTGCAAACATTCATACTGTTCAGTCCCAGGAGGCCCAGTATACTCCAGTTAAACTGATCATGCATTTCTGGTTCCACAAAATCCCCTGTTATTCAGGAGTGCTGGTTCAGTACTGCATCAGTGATGGAAGCCCCCACTCTTGGGGTGTGGGGAACACAGTCCCACTAAGCAGCAGTCTAGCAGCAGTTCATGCCAGCAGGAGATCCAGCCCAGTCTCTTGTGCCCTGGGCTGGTAGCAATCTAGGAGCCCTGCAGAGGCAGCATGCTCAGTCCTGGAAGGAAGTGTCATCTCCTCTAATTCTCCAATATTTGTCTCTAGTTACTTGAAGGTACTTCATGAAACGGGATCACCATGATATGGGCCTGGCAGCAGGGAAAAAATGGGATGTATTAGTAGACTGGACAGACAGTAGTTCTAGATGATGTGCCCAAAAGAGAGGAAATGAAGAGGGATTGAAAGAAAGGGATAAGAGAAGGAAAGACTTGGCAACAAGAAGGGATGGGGAATAAAGCAGCAAAAGATTCATTAAGCAGGATGGGAAAAGAGCTTAATTTGAGGGGAAAGAGTTTATTTCTGGGGGTGTTCTTAGTTAACAACCTTAATTAATGAATAATAATTCATGGGAATAAATAGATACCTTGAAAATGAACCTTTATCATTGCCCTTTCAGAACTACCCCACTTCACACCCCAGAAAGGGAGCTCCTGTTCCTTTGCTAGTGTCAATAAAGTGACATTTCTTCAAAATCTTGGGAGATGGAGTACATGGTTGATGACCTAGCAAGGTGACTCTGTGCCCATCTCTTCTATGAGGCTTCACTCTACTCCCTCACTGAAGAAAAAATGTGATATGCTTCCCCAGCCATAATGATTTGGACACCAAGAGAGGACCATGAGGAAGGGGTTGAGAGGGGGAAGTGCCATTAGGTGAGGGGGTGTATCAATAGCACAAGATTATTATAAAACCATTATGCTGTTAGTCATAAATCTCCTTTAAACTTATCCTGCTTTTCACTGGGATGGAACTGTTGTCTTAGAAGGACCTATCTCAATCCTGACATTGCTTGTTAGAGATGGGGGCAGTGCAATTGACTTCATTGGGACCCTACATTTGTTGTTTCACTTAGGCTTATGCAGCATTTCATAATGTTTCAGTGTCCAACTACCTTCTATTGTAGGAGGCAAAACTTTTGTAGGACTACACCCAGGCTACTTTCTCTGTTGAGGTTCCCTAGCAACTCTATCATGTAGGTCCCCTGGATACTAAGAAATCTAAGTTCCAAGGAAATTCTGATTCTATTGGTTTTCTAGACTCTAGAGTACATTTGCACAGCTGGCCAGAGCAGATGTATTTGATTAGCATCACGGCTCCATAACTGTCCTCATTATTGGCTGTGATCTCCACTTTAGCAGTTCTGGATGGCATCCCTGGGGTTCTCATCCCTTTGGGCTAGATGAGCCTCAGCCAAAGAGCCAGACTTGAGGATTTGAGGTTTTTCTTAATACTGTTCCATAATCTGTTCTCTAAATGATGGCTGTGGACTCTGCTCTAGGTATTCTTAATTTTTCCCAGGCAGCAGCAATGGAGGTTAATGTACTATGTACTTCCTTTGGGTAAGGTTTCTCAGCCATCTGAAACATCTAGCCTAGTCAGCAGTATCCTCACTCTCCCTTTTCATGTGTGGTCCTTGTTTTAGCCTCAGCTGTAAATACTGTCAATGCTTCTCTTTGCTTACAGACCTTCCCACTGTTCCTCCATCTTTACTATCTGTATAAAGAAGGGATTGTTACAGCTAGCTTTTAGAAACCTCAGCTCCCTTGTCCGACGGAAGGAATAAGCTTTTGTACATAGGAATTAGGCTTTTTTTTTTACTGTAATGGGGGTACATGTTCATGTACATGTTCTTGGCTTCTCAAACATAGTCTTACCCACTTTTCCCACTTGGAGGGTCCTCACCTAACCAAGTGAGGTGAAGAGGCAGCTTCAGGTCATCAGAACTGGACAGCAAAGGAAGTTGCTACATGCAGTTATGAAACTATGGATTCTTTGGTTGGATTTCCTTTTTCATACTTCTGTCATCTCCAGTTGGTGTTTGGATTAGAGATCTTTGAAGTGTAGATAAGCCAGAATCACTTACCCTGTAGCTGAGGCTAAGTGTCCTAGCTGAACATGAATTAGTAGGGGAAGAGGAGGCTCATCATCTACTCAGAAACTTGTAGCAAGAGCTGAAACATAAACTCCATGGGGGAGGATTCTTTCCTGATATATATATAAATAAAAATGTCAGCTAATTGACAATAGCTCTTAATGGTTAGAACATGCATAGAAGTTTATGAGTCTTCTTTAGTTGCTACAAAACTGAGGGAATCTGTTCTTCAGCTTCAGCAGTCAAGGTTCGTGTTCTCCTGTCCAAAAGTTCTTTGACCCATCCTTACAGCAAAGATGCTTAATCATGTGTCTGCCTCTTAGGCACCCAATAGCAGAGGGACTAGAGTGATGCAAGATGCTGTTGCTAATTTCATTGGGAACACAGCAATGACTGTGTTGCCTGCTGACAGGGAGTAGCTGTTTTCCTGTGTGAAAAACACTCTTGCGTGGGTTGTGGGGAGATATCTCTGGATTAAAGCAATGGGAAGGAAGGGGGATGCCACTGGCCATGTAGGCAACCTTTCCTTATTATTTGATATGCTTATATTTCCTTTTATTATGCTTATATTTTCTAGAATATATTTTGGCTGAAAAACAAAGAAGTGCTGGAAGGCAGGAAGTGGATTTCTGTGCATTTCACTTACTCTCCTTCTATATCCCCTGCAATAGCAGCTAATTAGTTTCCAGGTTCAGACCCAGTTTTATACCAAACTGGTTTCACCACCCAGATTCCAGTCTTATTTAGTTCCATGGCCAAATTTAACATTTCAGAGGGAGAGCGGCAAGCAGACACCAGCTTATCTTCTTCGTGGAGCAATAATAGATGCCTAGGGCCCCTCTAGATGTCCAAGTAAAGATCTAATAGGACCTGATGAGCAATCCATACAGTTGTGCTTTCTCCCATACCACATCTACACAGCAGGAGGCATAACTGTGGGATCCAGCATCAGATCCAATCACACTTTAATGCTGGGGCAGGGGGAGCCTGGGACCGCCATTCTGGTCTTACCCTGCACCAGCAAGTAGCAAGCTCCCACAGCTGCAAGTCCTGTAGCTGACGGGCCTCTTCATAGTTTCATACTTTTTAGGGTCAGAAAGGACCTGAACAGATCATCAACTCTGACCCCCTGCCCTGGGCAGGAATGAGTGCTGGGAACATAATACCCCAGCCAGATATGTATCCAACCTCCTCTTGAAGACCCCCAAGGTAGGGGAGAGCACCACCTCCCTTGGGAGCCCATTCCAGAGCCTGGCAGCCCTAACCATAAAGTAATGCCTCCTGATATCAAGCCTGAATCTGCTCTCACTCAATTTGTGGCTGTTATTCCTTGTTATCCCAGGTGGTGCCCAGGGGAACAGAGCATCACCTATTTTCCGCTTGTCTCCCCTGGTGAGTTTATAGATGGCCACCAGATCCCCCCTCAGTCTTGTCTTGTGGAGGCTGAATAGATTCAGGCCCTTTAGTCTATCTTCATAGGGCCTGGCCTGCTTCCCCCGACCATGTGACTGGCCTTCCTCTGGACCCTCTCAAGGTTAGCCACATCCCTCTTGAAGTGCGGTGCCTAGAACTGGATGCAGTACTCCAGCTGTGGCTTGACCAATGCCGCACAGAGGGGAAGGATCACCTCCCTGGACCTGCTTGTGATGCATCTGTGGGTGCACAACAATGTGCGGTTAGTTTTACTGACTGCTTCCTCGCATTGGTGGCTCATATCTCTCCTGGAGTCAACAATGACTCCAAGATCCCTTTCAGCCACTGTGTTGTTGAGAAGGGTGTTCCCCAGCCTATAGGTGTGTTGCTGGTTCCTCCTCCCTCGATGCAGCACCTTGCACTTGTCTGCATTGAATCCCATCCTATTCTCATCTGCCACCCTTGTAACCTGTCTAGATCTAGCTGGATTCTGTCCCTCCCCTCCAGCGTGCCCACCTTGCCACACATCTTTGTGTCATCAGCGAATTTGGACAGCGTGATTTCCACGCCCACCTCCAAGTCGCTGATAAAGATGTTGAATAGCACAGGCCCGAGGACTGAGCCCTGGGGAGCTCCACTGCCCACATCCCTCCAGGTTGAAAATAACCTGTCCACCACCACTCTCTGGGTGCAACCATTGAGCCAATTTACCACTCATCCAACTGTGTAGGCATCAATGCTGCAGTTGCCTAGTTTTTTTATGAGCATGGGGTGAGAAACAGTGTAAAAGGCCTTCTTGAAGTCCAGGTAGACAACATCCACCTCAACACCTGCATCCAAGGACTTTATGACCTAGTCATAAAAGGAAACAAGGTTAGTCAGGCAGGATCTGCCTGCAATGAACCCATATTGGTTGCCCCTAAGCATTACCTCCCATGCTGGGCCCCCGCGGATGCGCTCCTTGATAATTTTCTCAAAGGTCTTCCTAAAGACTGAGGTGAGACTAACTGCCCTATAGTTACCCAGGTCCTCCTTTCTCTCCTTCTTGCAAATGGGGACCATGCTGGCCCTTTTCCAGTCCTCTGGTACCTGGCCAGAGCACCATAAGTGCTCATACAGCCGTGCCAGGGGCCTTGCTATGACCTCCACCAATTCCCGCAGTACCCTCAGGTGAAGAACATCCGAACCTGCTGATTTATACATGTCCGTCCCTTCAGTAGTTCCCTAACTTGGTTGTCCCTGACCTTAGGCATGACATTGTGTCCCCTGAGCCTGTCCATAATCCTAGTGGGGGAGTTGTCCTGGTCCCTGCTCAGAAATATGAAGGCAAAGAACTCGTTGAAGAGATCAGCTTTTTCCTTTGAGGCAATCACCAAAATGCCAAGTCTGTCTTGTAGGGGCCCCACGTTACTCAGTGCCTTTTTCTTACTCCCTATGTATTTGAAAAAGCACTTTTTGTTATCCTTAATTCTGGTCACCTGCCCTAGTTCTGTCTCTACCTTGGCCTTCCTAACAGTCTCCCTGCAATCACAAGCAGCAGAGGTGTAATACTCCTTGGTGATAGCCCCTTGCCTCCACTGATGTGTTTTGTCCTCAGGCCCACCTGGCTGCCTTTACTGAGCCACGGGGGCTTTTTAGCACTCCTGTGCCCTTTGGTTTGTGTTGGGACTGACTCCCTCTGAGCTCTGAGGATCATGGTCCCTAAGGAACAACCACCTGTCCTGGACTCCCACCTCATTGATGCTCTGAGTCCTCAATGTCTCTCTTACTAATCTCCTTAGCTCATTGAAGTCAGCCCTCCTGAAGTCTAGGACTTTTGCCTTACTGCTTGCTTTCACCACCCTGTGCCAGATAGTAAATTCCAGCAGATGATGGTCACCAATGCCTAGGTAGTTGAACACCCATAGATCCCTCACCAGGTTATCGCCTGTAGCAAGGACCAAGTACAGCAAGGCATTTCCTCTGGTGGGATTGTATGCCACCTGGGTTAGGTGGAGGTCCTGTATGCCAGCTGAAAACCTACATCAGCGTTCAGACCCATCTGACTGATCCTCCCAGCAGATGTCTGGGTAGTTTAGGTCAACCATGACAACCATATCCCTTGTCCTTTCAGCCTCTGTGAGCTGACCTGAGAATTCCCAGTCCCGATTGTCCCCCTGGTGAGGCGGTCTGTATCAAGTCTCTTTCCCCACGACCCCTTTGCATTTTAACCCAGAGCGCCTCGGTTTGCCCCTCTTCTGAACCCATCCTGATCATCGAGGACGTATATTGCTCTTTAACATAGAGCACTAAACCTGCCATCTTTTTTCCCTACTCTATCCTGTTTATGCAACCTATAGCCCTCGATATTTACTGCCCAGTTGTGGGTAGAGTCCCATTAGGTTTCTGTAAGCCCAACCAGGTCTGGGTTTTTGCTAGCTAGCAGGAGAGTGAGTTCCTCCTGCTTATTCCTCATGCTTTGAGCATTTGTGTAGAGGCAATTGAGACCTCCTATGGGTGTTCGTGCTACCTTTTTGTTCCCAAGCTTGCCTGAGCCCTTGTCACTTACCTGGGTTGTTCCTGCTCGTGTCACCTGGCTTGATGTCAAAGTGTCCTCCTGCACCTCTGCATCCCCATCCTGCAATGAACTTAGTTTAAAGCTTGCCATACGAGATCAGCCAACCTGGAAGAGAAAACACGCTTACCTTTCAGGGAGAGATGTAGCCCATCCCCTCCTAGCATGTCTCCTGCGTGGAAGTGTGGGTTGTGGTTGAAGAATTCGAAGCTCGCCCAGTAACACCAGCTCTGAAGCCACCGGTTGACCTTTCCAATGCAGGCCTTGTGGCGCCGTCCCTATCTGCTCACCAGAAGAACAGATGAGAAAACCACCTGTGCTCCCGTCTTCCTCAACTTAGACCCAGAGGCTTGAAGTCTCTCATGACACAGCCTGGACTACTCCCGGCCACGTCATTAGTGCCCACGTGGATGAGGACCAAGGAGCAGTGATAAGAGGGCCGGATAAGGTCCAGGATCATTGCTGTGATGTCCCAAATCCAAGCTCTGGGCAGGCAGCAAACCTCACGTACCATTGGATCTGGACAATAGATGAGTCCCTCTGTTTCTCTCAGCAGGGAGTTGCCCACAACGATGACACAGCGTCTCTTCTTCTGCTTACCTGGGTGGCCCTCAGCTCGTTCAGTGATGGCAGCAGGCACCTCTGATGCACTTTACTCCACCGCACACCCCTCCAGTGCAGCCAGAGCCTCATATTTGTTCCCCAACTGCACTGGAGGTGCTGTTTCTATGGTGAGAGGTCTGGCCCTGGAGGTGACCATCCTCCACTCACTAGCATCTGCTTCAGGGCATTCCCTAAAGCAGAATGCTTCTCTTAGCTGTGGCAGCATCCTTCCTGGGATACTGCTGTGACTGCGAGTCCCGTGAACTGCAGGACTCCCAGACACGGCAACACGTGGGAGATTGCCATGGCTGAGAATCTCATCAGCTGATGGGGCTCCCAGCCACAGGGGCATACCTTGCATATTATAGCTGGATAGAAACCAGATATAAAGTTATTACACATTTTCCAGCTCTGACTTTATAGCTGGATGGACTTTTATGGCATGATAGTTACTTTGCACATATAGCTAGTCTAAATTATGCAGTTAACAAGTTAACTGCATAATACATGTAACATGTAAAAGGGGACCCTAGATTTTTAAGCAAGAAAGTATCATTATGAGACATCTAGTCTGACCAGCTGCATTACAAATAGCATAGATTTTCCATGGAGATTCTCTACAGATTCCTTCCAAATACAATATATTATTAGATTGTATAAGATTTTGTGGACCATCAGATTATTGTGAACTCTCCAAATTGCTCATGGACTACCACACAATTTTAGCATTCAGTTTTTAATTGAAAAGGGTTGAGAAGGAAGGGAGGAGAGGAGAAGGCAAGACCACTTGAGGACCACTTCTTACAGCCTTGCAAATGACCAGTTGTTTGGGAACTAATGGCTTATAGTGAACCAAAATGGTACTTTGGAGATGGAAATACTTTATACCTTGATAAACTGGAGAATTTAATTCAAAGTGTTATGGAAAGCTCTAGTAACAGTTGGTGCTCCAGGGCATATGCAACCACTTCAACTTTCTCCTCACAGGTAACAGAACCTGAAAAAAACAGGAAGGAGGATACAGGAACTTTGATTTGCAAATCTATTGCAAGTAGGTAGGAAGAGTGAGCGAATGCTGTCGGTCTGGGGTCTTTGTGAAATATGTGGGTGAGTCATGCTAGTTTTACAGACATTGGTGTCCATATTACAAACACCGCCCCTCAGTCATGACCTGCCCCCACTGCCGACTTTCCCAGAACTGAGGCCATTGACTAACAGTTCTGTGGAGACCAAACAGCTGTCTCACTCTTAGAGGTGGGTCTCCCATTGGCACAGCAGGGTAAGGGACCCTTGTGCTGCAGATCTCAGTACAGCACTTGCTCAGGGACTTCAGTTTCCAGTGGCATTAATCTGGCATCTTTTTACTAAAAGCTGTCACTAAAAACCTCTTAGACTGGATACTGAAGGAGCTTTGCTTTGCTGTCTCCAAGGGGAACCCCACTGAGCATGCAGTGAGAGAACTGAGACCCTGCTGTAAATAGAGCCGTAGTGGCTATTTCATTCTGCAGCTACTGAGCATGAATAATTTCCTTTGCCGAACAGGAAAAAAATAAAAATTATGGTGGATGTGACTCCAGGACTTCCAGCTCTCCGACTTTACCATGCTACTCCACCACCGTAACTTTCTCTAGTTGGTATGGCAGCACTCAGCAGCTTTTAGGGCACAGTGATGACTGAACACGCAGGAGTGTGGGATTCCAGCTGGAAAAAAGTACACTGCATGATTTGCCATGTTAACCACACAGATCTTGGAATTCACATGGTGGAAATGAGGCCCATGAATCAGGAGGCCAGCACCCTGGAAACTGGCTTGTCACAGACTGCAGCTGGGCTGTGCAGGAATTAGGCCACTGGAGGGAGTGGGGGTAGGTCTCCAGGACCAGTTGTGATTGGTGCAGCTCTTTGGGAGACTTTCTAGTAGGTACTGCTGGGGCAATAGGGAAGGCTGCTTTAGCCAGAGGGGAAGAGGAATCGTGTGGATGTGAAATGATCACAGCCGAATAAGCAAATGAGATAAGAGTCTGCCATATGGCATGGCAGGAGGAAAAGACAACGAGGTTTTAGGGCTAAATGTGCAGCAAAGATCTGGCTGTCTGGGAGGTGACAGTCCTTCCCTCTACAGCTCTGAGCTCTGGAACCCGGCGCAGTTCTGCATCCCAGGAAGATGTCACAAAAGCCAGCGCGGTTCAAAGAAGAACTCAAGTCATGAAAGGGCAGGAACATCCTGAGGTAGGACTGGGGGCGCTACTTCAACACTGCAGTGGCGAGGCAGGCCCCAGATACATGCACCAAGA
Source organism: Crocodylus porosus (assembly GCF_001723895.1). Taxonomy (NCBI): domain Eukaryota; kingdom Metazoa; phylum Chordata; order Crocodylia; family Crocodylidae; genus Crocodylus; species Crocodylus porosus. The sequence goes on from NW_017728916.1 coordinate 24,970,239, forward strand.
CAGAACTGTGTCTAGTTGGGGATGTGTTAATACTTCATAAACACCTGAAGGGGGTGAGCACCTCTAGGCTGGCTGTGGGACAGGTTTCTGGGAACAATGAAGCAAAACTGGCAGAGGAAGAAAATCAGGAAACTCTTACAGAACTGTCTGCTGATGGAAATGGTGGCAGCCCTCCTGCTAGCCCAGATACACTGAAGGGACCAATCCTGAAGAAGCTCTGGGGTTTCTTCATAGGACCCTATGGGAGCTGTGATCAGGTGATGCACTCAAGACAGCCATCCTGCTGTAATCAGGAAGGGCTGGCAGCAATGACTTGCAAGGAAGGGTCCAGGATTTTCTGTCAGATTCTCCAAAGCTCTGTGCTGACGGCCTTCAGGACATGTTGTAAGATGCACTTGTTCTTCCTAGGTTGTCCGGGGTCAGGAGAAGGCCTTACTGGGCTCACAGTTGCAGTCACCACCTCCCCCATGTAATGTACACTGGATGAGATTGTCCTTCAGAGCTGGTCTTTCAGAACCTGTCACTTCACAGCTGTCACAGTGCTTGTGACACACTGCCTTCCCTCTGTCTCTCTGGTGCCCAGGGCCTTGTCACTTCAGAGAGAGAAGGCTAGGGCCAGTTTAAATATATGGCTCTGCAGGGCAGCCAGAGGCTAGCAGATCGCAGTGCTCATCTCCCAGCCACTCAGACCTAAGCGGTGTTTCCTCTTATTCGGTATAAGGTCTTCACTCCTTCTCAAGAACAACTATCTCCCATCACCTTCCTCCTGCTTTGGCCTGTAGCTCAGTGACTACCTCTGAGGAGCAGGGACATCATGATCCCTCTTCCCTTCTGAGGACTGTCAAGTGCCACCTCCATCTCCTAACAGAGTGGGTGCTGGGCAGATCTTTCCCCTTTGGTGTGAGCCCTGCAGGGGCTACTGGCAAGACACTACAATAATGCTTCTGATGGCTGCAGTAATTCAACAGTGCATGGGAGTGGCTGGGATTGCAGAGCCAAGACAGGAAGGACAGCATCCAGAATGACTGAGAGCATTGGAAAGAATGAGCTGCATACAGCCTCCTCTGGGTGCAGACATGCTCATGGACAGGCCATCCACACTGAGATCTCTTTCACTGAAGCCTCATCTGCTATAAATTTCATACCACACTCTCCCTAAGGTTTTTCTCTGTCCTCATCAGTCAGATGACCCTGTTATGATTATTGCTGTCACTGATTCATGTGACACAGCCTCCTTCCTGGCGCATTCCTCAGCTGGTAGATTAGGAGCTGCTTTTTCTCTCTCTGCCATGCTGGTGATTGGCAGGGCCCTATTTAGAAGTCACATGACTTGGCCAGTCCAGCCACAGCTGTCTCTTGGCTTTGCTGTTTCAGTTTTTGAAGTAGGGAGGAGGAAGGCACTGGGATCTGAGTGTGTTCACAGCTGGTCTCCTAGTCCCAGAGCTTATTCCATAGCATAGCAGAGGAGGAGTTGGGACAGAGGAAGGGGTTGCATCACATTTCGTGCTCTCAGCCCATGCCTTGCAGGATCACTTCCTTGCTGCCCATCCCTCCAGTCATTTAACAAGTCTGCTTTGATACCTCACAACTGTCACCCAGTTTCAAAGTTAACGATGTAGACAAAACCTATGGCTTAAATGACATGGAAACCCCAGGGCAGGGGCATCGCCACAGGCATTGCCGGCGTTGACCTGGTGTCCCAAAAGCCACCTCTGCGCTGTCACCATTGTCACAAAACTACCTCTTTCTAGCTAGGCTTTGCTGCTGGTTTATATTCCTAACCTTTTCATTGCAGACACAAGGCCCCATGGTTTCTGCAGTGGTCCCCTATAATATGTTGCCATGTGCTACAGGAGGTGATGAATGCAGGTGTCTCTGCATGCATTGGGTTCAATACACATCAATTCTACCAGGCCAGGAGGATCCACATTTCATCCCTTCTTTCCTGAGCTTCTGGCTGGGGCTGCGTTTTTCCTGTTTTTTTCTGGGTGTGTCCCTTACTCCCACCCCACCCCTCTGAAAAGACACAAGAGAAGCTTGGTGATTTGCATCCTCTCTCCCACTCCCAATCAACTTCCCATTCAGGGTATACATGATTAGAGATCACCACAACCCCACCAGGAAACTAATGAGCAGGTTTGAGGGGGTAGGTGAATGCAGGGTCCCCTGGGATGTATAGAAGGGATTGTGTTTAGTGGGGAGGAGATCACTTTTGGAGCAGTAATCAGGGATCATCTGTGAGGTGCAGGTGGTACGTAGTTGATTTCCTGTGATATTCCTGTGGGGTGGGAAGCCGAGGACCTGTGTCCTTCCAGCCTTCCCCTCTTCATGTCCCTTCCTTCTGAGTCTGCAAGCTTCCCTTGAATTGAAAGGCTGCAGGCTGACTTCATCCACAAAGCATTCAGAGACACAATGCAGCCTGTGGCCATTCCTGCACGGTATCCTGTCCGCTCACATCCCTGGGTCATTTCCATGGATTGTTTTGCTTTGATTCTGTAAGGCTCAAATGTTGCAAGTTCACCCTGGGGATTGGTGATGAACATGAAAAACATGCCTTGCAGTCTGATGGTATTTAAATCAGACCTGGAGTGCACGAGGGTATAGGACAATAGCATGAAAGGTTAGTCAGCTGCAGAGCCCCCATGCTGTGGCATGTAGAGATGGGGGAGCAGACAGTCCAGGGCTGCCTGTTCCCTCATCTTGAGGCACAGCGCACCCTAGCAAGCCACTTTGCTCTGTGGCTGGCTGGGGTGCAGTATGCCTCACTGTGGGAGCTCCACAACTCACAGGGCTGCCTGCCTCCCCATCTCCATGTGCTGCTCATCTCCATGTGCTGCTCCCTGGCTGGCTGTGGCACAGGGTGCCTCAGCTTGGGGGCTGCCTGCTGGATATCCCTGTGCTGAGGCACCCTGTGCCCCTAGCCTTCTCCCTGCAGCATGAGGAGCCCAGCTGGGAGCCGGAAGGAGCTGGGCATGGCCTGTAACAAAGGGCATGTGCAGGGGCGTGCACTGCAGCTCAAAGTAACACCATAAATTTGTGCACTACTACTTGTGCCACTGCAAGTGCACAGCCCCGCTTATCGGGACATGGCCAAAAGGGCGATTTGCTTTTCCAGGGTCCTCAGTGGAGAATATCTACTTCTTACCTCCCACACTTAAATTTTCCCACAAAGGTCTTCAGTCATAGGGAATTTTGGTTAAACAGGGTCAGACTGAATTCTCCCTTGGGAAGTATGGCAGTGCTAAACCTATCTCAGCCACAGTACAAGGCACTCTGTCCTTTCTGGCTTTAGGTGCTTTTTCCACAGCAATACAAACCTGTGCTAGCAGATATAAGTGACTAGTGTCTTGAATCAAGGCTATCTCAGAGCACAGGGGTCAGCCCCAGAGCCACCAGCATTGGATAGATATAAGAGCTTGGAGATAAGCTTGGATCTGAGCTTGGATCCAGATCTGGTTACACATCTGAGCTGGAAAATTTAACAATGGAAGGGGCTGAGGGTTGAAAGTTTTTCTGATAGGTTCAGAAACCAGTGACACTAGTGGCATTGGCCAAAGTGCTTGCCAAGTCCACATGATTCTGATTCTGTGATCACTAGGCTGAACTCTACCATACTGCAGCACCCACTACAGATCAACTCCTGCCTTTCTGTCTGCCAGTGTCTAGCTACACGTTTCCAGTCTACTGCTATTTCAGTCCTTCCGTTTTATAATAAGTAACTTCCCAGTATGCTGGAGGGAGCAGCAGTGGGTCAAAGGCTGCTGGCACATGATTCAGTTCTGTCTTTGACACTGAGACGGGAATTTTTCTAATAGACATCATCTGTGAATGTCCTAGAAAACAATACCATGTATCTGGGCAGGAAATGTGTTGAAAGAGGCAGCATTTGACTCCAGACACTACCTTTTTGTCTCTCTGCAGACTACAGAGATGGGCAAGAAGGTCCAAGGTTTCTATTACAAAATTCCTATGTATAGCTATATAGTCACCTTTGGTGAACTCTGTCCTGGCAGAAGTGAAAGGATAGGGCTATGCAATACCCTAATTCCTGGACTTGTTTGGGAAAGTTTATTTTTCCATTCAAAAAAGCTTTTGACAAAAATTAAACATTTTGCCTTATTGTCAATGTTCTCAGTGATTCATTCGAACACTGCCTAGCAAATGAAAAGTTTGAGTTGCTGAATTTTTGGTTTTCCAATGGAAAAAAATAGGAGAGAAAACGCTTTTCTGAAAAAAGAGGTTATATAATTGAAAACCCAAGTTTCTATAAAAAAAAAAAAACCAGAAAATTCCCAGCCAGCTTTACTCTCTGCTGTAAACCAGACAAGCAACTGTAAACCAGACGAGCAATTTCATGACCAGTGTTAACATAAGCCATCTTTTATGTTGCCACCTGTCCCTTCAGGTATCTCTTGTGCTTACAAAAATAGCAAGCAGTAGCCTGCCTGGCAGATCCAGCTTGCTCTAAGAGAGATTCTTGGCTGTTAGGAGAGAAGTGATCTTGTACTGGGAATGTATGTGGTAGAGGAGCTTTTCCTAGAGGGCTCTGGGGAGTAGTGCTTGATTTAAGGGCATAGAGGAGGGTAGAAAGCTATCAGGGGCCTCGAAGAAGGTGTTGGTTCAGGGGAAACCAGGGAAAAAGATATTTTCTTATCAACCAGATAGAAAGTTTCCAAGGGCAGGAGTAGAACCCTTGGAAAAGCACTGGGAACCTGTGAAGGATGTAATGGACTGATGAATGTAGTGCAGAAAGCAGGAGATGTTACTGAGTTAAATGGTTTTGTTAACCAGTTCTCAGAAGGGAAAAATAATAACTGAACCAGTTGTCATGTTATCTTTTGCATTAGTGGGAGAAGCAGAGGCAGCTGGAGTGATATATGCCTTATTGTGGCACTACTTATTGATATGTTGCTTAGATGAACACACAGCTAGCTTTTTGGCTATGGAAGGGATTCAGCCCAGGAATGATTTTGGATTGCCAGTAATATAAAGCAATCAGGCATTCTGTAGCAAAAGTAGGCGGTTCATATGGGAAATTTTTGCTCACATAGCACTGCCTGTGGTAGTACCACATCCATCCCTTTTTTGGGGCAGGCTTGTCTCCCAAACCAAATTCCTGAAACAGCATCTCCTGCAAGCTTCTCTCTTTACTGAGCTGCTTCTGGAGCCTTTTATCTATGCAGAGATGACTTGATCCTGGTCTCCAAATTATTGTTTTAGGAGCAGCTAACTAGGCTAGGCCCAGTCCTCCTTAAAGGGCTAATCCACTCTGTGACATCACACTTACTAAATGTCAGGGGTTTGGGGGAAGATGCTAGTTAACAAGAATGTCTATTAATATGAATAGACTTGCAAAAATATCCCACTGCTACCCATATGGCTTGTCTATGTGAAAGCACATGTCCTGTTCCTTGCAGAGAAAGTGAAGACTACAGTGAGACTTTGCTGTCACCAAGTTTCTGGACCTTTGGATGGGTTCTGTGATGACATTCAGGCTCTGAACAATCAGGCTGTCTTTTCAGACCCTGTGTAATTTGTTACAATGCCTGGTATGGTGACTTGAAGTCACATGATTATATGGAAGGTCTATCTGTGCCATTGGTCAGAGTGACAGCCCTGACTGCAGGAAGTTACAAAACAGGATCTCAGCAGAGGCGCTTGTGCAGAGAAATGACATGTCATATTCTGCCAAAAAAGAGCTTGGAATTTCCGCTTGTCAAGGCAGGGGGAAGAGCAGCAGTAAGGGCTAATAAAGAAACTGCATGGGCATGCAGACCACTTCCTTATGAATTGGAAACCATGGGAGAAGATCCCCTTTATTCTTCCTCATCCTTTGGGCCAAATTTTCCTGGATGTAAGTTATGTTCCTCTTCTAAAAACCAGGGCAGGAGTGTCTGCTGAAATCAACCAGCACTCACCAGATATTAAGCAGCTGAAAGCCTGTTCCTTGGCTGCTGTGAACTGGAACAGTCCTTCAGGATAAATTAACCTGCCCAAGGTCTACTCTGATTCGTGCCAATAGCCTGAGTAGCCACCATGGTGATTGGGAAGTACTGTCCTGAGAAACTGTGGTTATGCTTTCTGTTTGTAGGGAGCAGGAGAATGAAAGGGCCTATTTTAAGACTCCATTCAGCAACTGGAAAGGTGTAAAAGGGCCTTGGCTACAAGAGGGAAAAATAGCAATTGTAGTTCTTCACCTGGTAATCAGAGAGGTAGAAGCTGCAGTACAGGAAAAGTGCAGATTCTTCTGCTATCTGACAGAAGAGGTCAAGGTCAAACAATGAAAAGAAAACACCAGGGAACCTCTCTGTCACAGCTTTCATGGTTGTGACTGGTAGCAGAGTGAACACATGGGAAAATATAGGCAAGGTAGCTCATAGCATCACTCTCAGATCCTGGATATCTTTATTGATTGTAGTGTATTTGTCTGATCAGCCCTGGACTGGTTAAAATTTTGTATGTGTGATGTAACACATGGCATGTAATCTGCAGCACCTGTGGATCAGCTATCCCTGGTACAACTCTTCCAAGTTAATTAATTCCTGTCTGTCAAAAAGAAAAGGAAAGTAGCTGTAGAGCTACAATGGCAGATGGGAAATAAGGGAGTTTACCTGCAGTGCAGGTGGGGAAAGAAAAAATTAGAATATAAGAATTATTTAATAATGCCTCACACCTGAGGGCTACAGCATGTTTTCTTTCTCTGGGACTGGTCAGTGCCAGATGCTTCAGAAGAAGGTGAAAGGATGTCACAGTGAAAGATATGGAATAATCTTCCCTAATGTTAGATCTCCTCCTAATCTCTGATAATTAGAGATTAGTTTAAAACTGGAAATTTAAGATTTAACCTCCCCTCGAAAAATTTTGTTGGCAATAACTCTAATAATTTTGGATAATCATATATTTCCCAAAACAACACATTAGGGTTTTTTGCTAAGCTTTTGGCCCTGACAAATCCTTGTGGCAATGCATCCTATGGTCTTAACTGTATGCTGTTTGAAAAAGTGTGACTCAACTTAGAGCTCTGCTAACAAATCCCAGAATACCTTGAATTTTCTGCTAAAATAATTAACAGCCTATTAGCTAAGATTGCTATTTCAGCTGTCTGTGTTTGGATTTTGAGTCAACCCCCTGTGCAATGGCTGGGGCAGGGAGAGCACATCAGGGTTCCAATATATTAGGAGCCAACTTTCATGAGTTAGAATTGTAAGACTTGGAGGGGCCTCCTAGCTAGATCATCAAGTCTGGTTCCCAGTGTTTGCAGGTAATTAGTAACCCAGGAAATCCCCAGAATCACCATGTCAGGCCCTCACATGCCAAAAACACACCAAGAACACACAATAACATGCCATAGGCAGAAGCAGGGAGGTGAAGGCACTGCCAGTGTCTGCCCACTGCAATGACAGGAAAGTAGTTAGATAATATATGCTCACAAGATTCTAGCTGAAGACAAAATAATTTCTTGTGAAGATGAATGGCCTTTTGTGGCCCTATGGGGTTACAGGGATAAACTATAGTCAGTGCTTGCCTGCCTTGTTCGTCAATCCTGGGCCACCCAGGTCTCCATTTTTGGGTTTGCCCAACACAAGAGTGAGTTGTTCCTAAACACAGAATTGGGAATGCTGTAGTAGTTGGAGTCTTAGTTTCTTACTAAATCTATGGCACAGAAACCTGTGGTGCAGGCAGCTTGCATATGAGCCTGTTACTTCCAAGGTACCAGTCAAACCACTTTGGATGCATGGATTTAGCAGCTGAGGAGGTAGCTTGGTAAGGTCTCAGCCTACTTCCTTGTGAACAGGTGTGCGCATATTACACATACTGCTCTTGGGAGTCTCAGCAGAGAGGCCATCAGCTGAATGGGCTGCTGTTTGGCATAGCCAGCAGGCCTAGTCCTTCAGGGAAGTATGCTTTCTGGTGGTCCATGTGTGGCCTGTTGTAGAGATGCACAGAAGCTGTGAGTCCACAGGCATTGCCAGTTCAGTACCTATTAAGAGCACAGATCTGTTGTTGGTAGATAAAATGGGCAGGAGTAAGTGCGTCAGCACGGATTTGGTGGCAGCCTACAACTTCATGAGGGGTACACCAGAACCTGGGAGAACATGTGTTCACCAGAGCTCTCCAAGGGACAAAAAGGTCTAATGGCCATAAACTCCAGGAAGGCTGATTTAGACTGGATATTAGAAAAAGGTTCTTTACAGTTTGTGTCCAGGGTCTGGAACAAACTGCCCCCAGAAGTGGTGCAAGCACCTACTCTGGATTCCTTAAAAAAAACCTGGATTTATTTCTTGCTGGAGTCACTTGATCCCAGCTGACTTCTGGCCTATGGTGGGGGGCTGGACCCAATGATCTCTTGAGGTCCCTTCCAGCCCCTAATGTCTATGAAATCTCCTTTTGGGAAGTATAGGCCAGAGGGAAGGATGACATGACTGATGTGAACTGATGAACTGGCACCAGAATGGCTGTTTCCAGGCAGGATGTTCCTGAGCACAAATGGCTACTTCCTGACACTCACTATTCACCCATCTTCTGTGGGGATTGGGCTCTGGAATAAACTTCCCAAGGAACTCAGGTAGGTCCCAAATCTGACCATCTTTAAGAAATACTGCAAATTCTTCCTCTGCTACCACACAAGATCACCCCATGACACCTCCGCTAACTAGCAAAAACTGAGCAAACAGCACCCCGAGAAGAGTTCTAACCCCAGAAGAGGAGCTTTGCCAGAGAGTCTGTGAAATCAGCTAGGGATTTCGCTGTTATTGATTTTATGAGGATGTCCTTCAGATGCTATAATGATAGGCAGCAAGATGAAACCCTTTGATGCAGAACCACAAGGCCACTTAGAGACATGTGGCATTAAAACATTGAACGAGCTTTAGTTAAAGAGATCCTGCCTCCATTTTTAAGTGCTGGGACACTGATACACGAGATGCTCTGGGCGCTTTAATTAGAACGTTTCTCAGAGCCGCTCTAATTAGAGTGCCCCCCCCACACACACATGCACGCTCCTGGAGCACATGTATACCCTTAGAAACTAAGTGGCTCAGAGAGGCATAAACTTTCATAGGCAACAACCTATTTTTCCAGGCGGAAAGAAAGCACAAGATAAACACAAGGTGGCCCAGTTCTTCACATGTGAGTACCCTACTATACACACAAGTTATCCTTTCACAGACTGACACAGCTGTAGAAGAAAACTGAATTTTATCTGATCTTGTGTATCATTAGCCCACTGAGTTGTAATTCCTGAGTATGACTGTAAAAGGAGGAGCCCACTTTGATTTTTTGGGCCCTTGGAAGTTGCAGAGATTATCAGCTGATTTGTCATCAGAGCTGAGTTCCTCTGGAATTGCTAAGGGTAGAAAGTCCCTGGATGACAGCCATAGGGTCAGTTTTCTGAGGGCTTCTTGCCACTGCAGCTTCATTTTGTAAGTGCGGTGACCTCTGCAATTGGCAGGCAGCCAAAGGTAAAAGGTTCTTCCCAGCCAGTCTCTCTTGGGGGACAAGCAGTGAGTTCAAGCAAGGTGCTTTGTAGTTTACAAGGGAAACCATCCAAATCTGGATGGCAACAAGCCAAAGTATGTATTTACAGAAGTGTTGCTAAACAGACAGCCACAGATGGGGGCCTGTGTTTGGGTTTAGTGCTTCCCTCTAGTGCACAGAGCATGTACTTGCATTTGTGCTGCGTTCTTTCGCTCTGAGGTTTGGAAGCCTGGGCTACCTCTGCTAGGGGCTTAGCGTTTCAGCCATCATAAAAGTCATCTGGGGCATGAAGCTTGATGGCTAAAGGCATGTGAACTGCATTATAAGGATGATTATTTAATTTTTGTATTCCACTGCAGCCTAGAGGTTTTAGGTCAGGAAGCAGAGCCCCATCGTGCCAGGCACTGTAATCATATTATGTAATGAATGACAATCACTGCTCCAAAGAGCTAACAGGTCCTTGATAGGCTAATACATTGAAAGGCTAATGGGAGAAGTGGCTTAGGAGCAAATTCCAGTGGAAAATGACACTGTGTATGTTACTTGTACTATAACTACGTCTAAAGGTTCAATTGTGCTGCATACAGGTGTCCCTCACCAATCGCGGGGGTTAGGCTTCTTAAAGTTCCCGTGGCTGGCAAAACTGGCAGGACTGGGGGAGCAGGGGCTGTGGGTGGGGGGTGAGGGGCACCAGCAAGGCTGGGGGAGCAGGGAATGAGAGGCATGAGCAGGGTCAGGGGGCCATGGCAGATATTTTCAGACTATACTTCCCCCTTCTCTGAAGCATGGATACTCAAAACCAGGGCTGGCAAGGGAAACTTGTAAACTAGAGAGATGGTACCTGCTGCAGAGAGCTTACTAGTGCACAGGAGACTGGTAAGGAGACGAAACTGAGACACAGAGAGGGGAATGCAAAGCTGAGTGATGGTGGTGGCAGAAGAGGACTCAAATTCAAACTGTAACAATGCAGATGAGAGCTAGTAGAAAGACCGGGGAGCTTAGAGCCTGACGTATAACAGGAGGCTAAAAGAGCTTGTCTTGCCTAGTCTGACAAAGGAAAGGCTGAGAGGAGATATGATTGTTCCTTAGAAATCTATCAGGAAAATGAACACCAGGAAGGTAAAGGAACTACTGGCATTTAAACTAATGGCCAATGTTAACACAGGAACCAATGAATGTAATATGCCATGGGTGGGCAATTATTTGGGCTGGAGGGCCACTTGGGGAGCTTGAGCGAGCTGTTGTGGGCCAGGTCAGCACCACCCCCACCCCCCGCAACAGCTCACCCAAACTTTGTAAGTGGCCCAAATAATTGCTCAACACGGATCTAAGGGCGGAGAGAGCAAAAGTTAGAGGAACCCAACCTTTGTTTACTCCCTTCTCCCTGCACCCCTCCCTGATTCTCCAGCATGTGGTTGGGCTGGTGCTGTGCTGTATTCCTACATGCCAGCTCAGGCCACGTGGGCACAGCTGGAGCACCTTCTATCTGACCCAGCCACATGCCGGGGACTTGAGGCTAGGGAAGGGTTTCAGGGAAAAAGGGGAAAACAGAATGGGGTACTGGCCTGGCTGGGACTGGATGACCTGTGGTTCCTGGCCCCCTTCTCTGTGCACCCCCACCCCTGCCCCGAATACCCAGCATGTAGCCAGGTCAAGCAGGGGATGCTCCAACTATACCCATGTTGCACAAAGGCGGGTTCGTTTCTCTGGAGGCCACAAAAATCACAGACACACACTCATTAGATGGCACAAAAGGTGTATTTGCAAATAGGGTCAGAGCAGAGTCAAGAACTCAGATTACTCCGAACCAACAAAGGAATTTTGCAGGCTGTATTTATCTTCTCCCTCCTGGGTACGTGTGCAGAAACAGGAACTCTTACAGCTCACTTCCGTTTCATACAAGCATACATGTGGTTACATCACTACATACATTGCATGTATAGTATAATTAACTACTTAAGTATGCAGGGTGGAGAGGTAAATATGCATCAGCTAATTAAGCATGCCCAGAAACTACAACAGGTCGCCAAGAGTTCAAATCCTCCCCCCTTTCAAGGACACAGTCAGTTGAATTCCAGCTTCTGTAATCTGTATGAGAAAGGCTAGGGAGAAGCTGGGGGAGAGTCTGCAATTTAGCATAAGAAAGGCTGTGGCAAGGCTAGGAAAGAAAAAAAGTCCTTGGCAGTATTTTTTTCTTATCAGGTGCAAGATGCAAGCTGTGCATTTCTAACAATATTCCATTTCTAACACCCACATGGCCTGAGGTGGTGCACAGGAATACAACATGGCACCAGCCTGACTGCATGCTGGGGATCTGGGATTGTGCAGAAGCTGCACCAGTCAGGCAGCTGCATCAGCTGCCCCAGCTGTACCCACAAGGTGCAGCCTGAAGTGGCACATGGGAACACAGGGTGACACTGCATTAGCTCTGCCTGTGCCCCTACCAGGCCCTGGCCTGGCAGAGCATGAATAACCTTACCTAAGCTTCGACTCACTGAGGGCTAGGCTGTCTGGACTGCAGTCAGCTGCAGGGTCAGAGTGGTGCACAGCGAGCCTTGCTGGATAGAAGCCAGGCCAGGCAGTCAGTGCCCCCTGCTTCGGAGGTACGCTGGGGGCTGGGGGGCAGGACAAGGCAGGCTGGGCCGGGGAGGGGAGCGGCTGCTGCTGCTGCTAACTAGCATGGAGAAGGGAGCAGGGCAAGAGGCACGGAAAGCCTGGGCAGCCACAGGCTGGATACAATTTTTCTTTAGAAGAGCCAGGGAAGCCATGGGCTGGATCTGGCCTGCAGGCTGTATTTTGCCCACCCCTGAAATAGGCCATGCATAAGTTTGGCCTGGAAGTCAGAAGAAGGCTCACAACTGTCAGAGACGTGCAGCTCTGAAATAGACTTCCCATAGAAGTAGCCAAGGTAAAAAAAATGACTAATTTTTCAATGGGGGCTTGATCAGTTTCTGAAAGAGATTATGTGACTTTACCTGCCTGTGTTATCAGGGCACTGGACTTACTGCAGAGCATCTAGTTTTATGCTCCTCTCACATCAGAGGTTTTCCAATGTATAGCTTTGCCACCCATTAGTGACTAAATGATACTAAGCAGGGCTGTGCAAAACTTTGGCAGCCGTTTCATTCTGGAGGTGTTTCGGCCCGTTTTAACGCCTGAAACTTCGAATCGGAATTGGAACAGAAGGCTCCAAAATATCGAAACTATCCAAAATGTTGCAGAATGTTTCAGAGCTGGGCTTGCAGGGAAACAGAAACTCAGAAGAGGGTAGGGGAAGTGGGGTGGAGGGGTGGAAAGACAGCTCTGAGATTGACATCTGTAGCTGGACAGTGTCTGCAATGTGTCCCTGAGGTCCCTTCCAATCCCAGTGCTCTGGTACAGGCTATCATCCCTGCTGGTTTCATCCCACTCTGCCTACACACACACGATGTGAGTTTTGCTTTCAGAAGCTTGAGGTGCAGTTTCCCAGAAACCCCTGCACCTATCTCCTCGAAACCTGGCGGGCTTCATGCCCTTAGAAGGGGCTACCATTCTTGCTGTTTTCAATCCGCTCTGCCTTAACACACACGGCATGAGTTATGCTTTGAACAGTTTGAGGTGCAGTTTCACAAAAATCCCTACACCTATCTCCTTGAAGCTTGGCACACTTTATGCCCTCAGAAGGGGCTATCATCTCGACAATTTTCATCCGAATCAGGAAAGAAAGGATAAAGTTATAGTCATTTTAGTGATTCCTCATTATAGCCTATGACCGAATCACCAAAACAATGTCAACACTCTGAAGCAGATTTGGTTGAATCAAAACGGAACAGTGATCCGAAACACTGAAACAAATCACTGTCCCTCCAAAATGGCTGAATCTGAAACCGAGTCAAAACATAGCCGTTTCGCACAGCCCTGAGCAACTTACTGTCCAAGAGTATTCAAGTGCTGGATGCAATGGTTCAAGCTTCTGTATGAGATAACATTACTCTCCAGTGAGCTAGTATCCACAGAGGATAGTGTAAGCATTTCCCAACCGGTAGCCTGTCAGGTAGAAATATTATCAGAAAACAATTGCCTGAGCCCTACTTATTTCCAGGATTGCATATCCAATACAGCTTACTATTTTCAGATAGTCTGATGCCACAGATCCTTTAGCTGACTATACTTTGACACCCTTACCTGTTAAAGAGAAAACCAGTAAAATATAGAGCAATGCTATTTACAACTTTATTAGTGAATAAAGGGCGGCTGGTGGCAGCAGTACTGGGAGTGGAACCGCAGCAAAATCTGGGGTGGCTGCTGCTCCCTTCGTAGCCCCTGCCCCAAGCCCAGCCCCTGGCAAGAAGAGCCCTGCACAGCTCCAGCTCCAGCTCCAGCTCGCAGCTGCAGCCTGCCTGCCCCATTTCACACAGATCTGGGAGCACACACCCTCCCTCATGCCCTCCAGGGGTGCAAGCAGTGGACAGAGCCCCCCCAGGCCCCTCCCACAAACTGTGGCTCTGTCCCACCCCGCCCTGGCTGGGCAGTGCCTGCCCCCTCCCTCCCTCATGGGAAGGGAAGTTGATCTGCCCCCCCCCCCCCTTCCCTCCTCCTTTCTCTCCCCACATGGCAGACCTACCACTTGGAGGCAGCTCTCCTTGCTGCTGGGCTTTGCCCCTCACTGCCTGAGTGCTGCGCTGTGGCTGTGTGCATGCACAGGCATTTATCAGCCAAATTATTATCCCCAGTGGGCTACTTTCTAATACAATTTTCTTTATATTGATACTGATCCGATACCTCTACCCCCTATAATAGCTACAGATAAATGGTTGGTATATGTTGACACAGTCTAAGACATGCAATCGGTCATGCATCCTATGTTGGCATAGGTGGTTAAGATGTTCTAACGTCATGGTATGATGGGAAGAGAGGTAACACCTTGCACATGGTAACTGCATCAATGCAAAGCTGTAAGGTGGCAAGACTTTCTGAGACAGTGGTTTTAGTATGCAGTGTACAGTTGCTGAGATGGGAAAAAGTCACAGACTTTATAAGTTTTTATCTTTTAATGGCACTTGTGGGAGGATTTCACTCCATCCTCTTGGTTTTGCTTCTGGCCAGTGGTTTTGAGCAGTTGTCTTTGTGTGTGTGTGTGTGGGGGGGGGGGGGCTGGGATGTGCTTGACAGGGGTATCTCTCAACCATCAGATGGTATCATATATCATGAGGTGCCTTGCTGTTCTAAGCCGAATTCTCATTCTAAGGACCCCCCCAAGGCACCTCAACACCTCAATAGCTACTAACAGCAGGCTATAGCAAAGAACATGCAGTAATTTGAAGCACTGAACAGGGAGTCATTGTATACTTTTGATTTACTGTAGAGCATCTAGTTGAATGATTCGCCTGCTTATTCTAGAGAGCACAGTAATTCTAACCCAAATCCACAAGGTGGTGACATCAGAGTTCTATAAACCAGGCACAGAAGATTATATTTTCCCCTAAATATTTTTGTCTTTAGGAGATAGGAGCATAAGCCTGAACAGAGGAGCCAAGCTTCTTATAAAATGGAGAATTCAAAGGATTAGGAAGCAATAAGAATCCCACATTTAGGATCCTTGTAAGCCATCATACACAGTTCTGTCAATGCTCCTCCATGCTGGCCTGCAGCTTCCCTGTTACTTCAGTCCTGAAACCTCACTACAAACAACTCTGCTGAAGCGTCTTCATTTTGACTTGTGCCATCCCCTTTCCATGTTGTGTCTGTCTCCTTGTACGAATCCTCAAAAAGGCAATACTTAATGTCGGGAACATACAGGGTAATCCCTTTGTTCCCACCAGAGATCATTTTAGAATTACCTTTCATGTTAATGGTATTGTATTCTACTCTCTGAGGTTAGTAAGATCACATAAGGTCTTCTATTGGTTCAAGATACATGTTTCAGTTTATACATCAATACTTTGTTCTGCTTTAGCATTTTACTTCCAAACCTCTTAGGACACATTACAGGCTCTTCTCCCCCATTGGGTATTGTAGTCTCTATTTGGGAAATGAGGCACAGAGCAGTTACTTAAGTGACTTAGCCAAATTCTCCTAACAAGCCAGAGGCACAGCTGGGGATAAACCCCAGATCTCATGACTTTCACCTTTTGTTTCAAACACAAGATCATACAGGCTCTCACATGTACTTGCCTAAATGATCCACTTCCTCAGGTGCTGGCAGATTTTAGTGTAATATTCTGAAAGTCTAGTCAAAACTGCTCCTCCCCTGAGGCTTTATGTGAGACTGGAGTTACTCACTTTGCTGTCTGGGCTGAGTTCCCATTCTGGTAATTCAGTTATACCTGCTTCAGATCCCCTTGCTGTTTCAGTTGGCTCTGGTATCCTTTTTCATTCACTGCTCCATGAACATCACATGCTTCGCAAGGCTGGGGGGGCACGGCGACCACCTGTAGGCAGTGGCAGTGTCAGCAGCGAGGGGGGAGCTTCTGCAGGCAGTCACAGCAGTGTTGGTGGCAAGGGGGGGGTGAGTGACCACTGACCACTCGCAGATGCTGCTAGCTGCAGCAATCAGTGACCACCCGCAGACACTGCTGGTGGTGTTGGCAGCAAGGGGGGTGGGGTGGGGAGTGGTGAGTGGCAACTGCCCAGAGGCACTCCCAGCAGTGTTGGCAGCAGCCAATCTCAGAGTGCACGGCCAGTCTCAGCGGGTGTGCGTGGATCCACATGCACCCCCTATGCATCGCCAATGCACTTCTCCACATCAGTATTGATGTTTGCTATTAAACTGCTACTGAGTCCTACCCCAAAGCTGCTGCATTTGGGAGTGAGTGACCTGATATCCCACATACAGGCTGTTAGTAGTCTGGGATGGAGCTGCTGCTGAAACAGCAGGTCCGTGCAGAATCCCTCTCCTTCCATCCTGAAAGACTCCTGAGATCAGTGGGGCTCCCAAGGAGACTAACAAGTTTGGATAGGGATGATCAGGCCCCACTTAAGATTCTAATGGATTGATTGTGGCTTAAACGTCGTTGCTGAGAGAATTCCTGTCCCCTGCGTGTGTTTTCATGTAGGGCAGTGCGCCCCAACCTTTCTTTTATATTTGAGGTCCCCTTCAGAAAATGCCAGCTCTGAGCTTTTGCTTTTTTTTCCCCCTACGGAAAAATACTAGGATAATTCTTCTGTTGTGAAGAACTCAGGAAGCCCCCAGCAGCTTGGGACAGTTTAAGTCTGGATTTCTATTTGGAGACTCTGGGTGAGGGTGGATTCACCCTTGATTCCTCCATTTTAAAACCAGCAGCAGCATTTGTAGTCAGACAAAGTTCTTTGGGTAAACCTGATATCTTTTATTAGACCAACTCAAATGGTTGGAAAAAATCTTCTTTGCAAGCTGTTGGGTACAAACACCCTTCGTGGGACTGAGGAAGCGTGAGCAGACAGATAGTCTGTGCTCCTCCTGGATGGCACAGCAAAGCAGACGGAGGCCAGAAAGTACGTAAGAAAGCCAGTCAGTGGAAATGCAAGTCGAGGTGGTCAGCAGGTGATTTCTAAGTTTCTCCGGCGTTCTCCTGCAAAGCTGTGAAGCGTATCTGAAGCGCGTGTAGCGGTCAGAGGATCGTAGATGTTTATCCTCTGGGAATGATGTTGTGTTTCTTGTGTAGAAGACGCATGTTGCTGTTACGTCTGGCTTCTTTCTTTTTCACGTTATGCGTTTGTAGTCAAGCCGCGCCGAGGGAGTCACTCGGCTTCCAGGCTCCTGATCACCTCCCCGGGCCTTTCTCATCCCCTCGCTGCCCAGGCGGAGCCGCCCCCACCCCTTCTTGCCAAGGGCCTGGGTGCGCCACAGCCGAGCCGCCCCTCGCCCCGCAGAAGAGCCGCCCCGCCGACGCCTCCGTCCCCTTCCAAGGCGGCGGCGCTCGCGCCTCGCTCCACCTGAAAGGGGCAGGGCAGCGCCGCGAGCTGGGCTGGGCTTGGCAGTCGGAGCAGGCTGCCCGCGCCCAAGATGGCGGAGCGGCGGCTTCGGAGCGCGTCCCGCGCTTGCGCCAGGCCCTGCCAGAGGGAACAGGGAGCTGCGCAGGCGCAGAAGCTCCACCGGGGCGGTGGTAGCGCTGCCGATGGAGGCGGACGCGTCGGTCACATGAGCC
Organism: Crocodylus porosus; assembly: GCF_001723895.1. Lineage (NCBI taxonomy): Eukaryota > Metazoa > Chordata > Crocodylia > Crocodylidae > Crocodylus > Crocodylus porosus. The sequence continues at coordinate 24,987,821 of NW_017728916.1, forward strand.
GCCCCGTCCCCGGCGCGGGAGGTGTCGCCCGGCCACAGGGGC